>NW_011888007.1:7487-17139 GCF_000806365.1 Fopius arisanus
TGAGCTATCCGGCTCCTAGCCATTTCTTCTATTCACTTTTCTTGCCTATATATGGAGCACCGCCGTCCTTCATACGGCAAACATTTTTACATCATAGAAGGGAAGTTTATATAGCGTTCCACATTCTATTTGTGACGTCATAGGAGTCGTTGGATAGGATTTGGATGAGGTAGGAAGGGGAACAGGATAATTCTCAAAATTATCTTATTTTCTTTTATTATTTTTATAATTTGGGATAATGTCCCAAAGAGTTGTCGGTGGTTGAGGCTATATTAAATGAGGCTATTTTAAGGGGAGTTCGCTGGACTCCGAGTACCCTGTATTACTTTTCCTGCCCCAACACATATCAACGACCCCCTGTAATATCATTCCCCTCAACGGTGAGCCTCCAGATAAATCTTTTCGTTGTAAATCAAGCCCCCTAATTATTATTATCATTTCAGTCGGACCCCTCATGTCTCCCCCCTTTTTGCTTATTTAACTTCCCCCCTTACTTTTTCTTTCTTTTTTCGTGCTACTTCATTCTTTTTTTTGTATTATTATTATTCACCGGTGTGTCGCGAGCTGGCTGGCCTTACCCCCCACCCTGGATTACTTATAAGAAAAGGCCGAAATTGTCTTATCTGAACTTGATGTAAAAAAGTATTGGAATATAGAATGTTCAATCAGCCGTAACCACGAGCAATCATTTTCAAGCTCCCATCCCCCTTTATCTTTCAGGTCACGGCCCCGCAAATTTATAGAGATTTTCCCAGTAAAGTTAATATTATATTTCATTCCCGAATATCGGGCCTTCGCCATGAATTAATCTATTTTAATTCCTCGGCCAAGGTCACAATTGGCGCCCAACGTGGGGCTGGCCGCTGTATACGGTACACGCGAGTGTTTACGTTTTTTTTTTCTTTTTGAGGCTCACCGGCGCGAATGAACTCACCGCATTTCAAAGGAGATTAGTATATAGAACTGAAATGAAAATTCAAATCAATCACACCACAATAAATACACCAATTTAAATAGAAATCAACCTCTTGAGTCCCTTTCAATTTCAAGTCAAGATCCAATTTGTCATTCCCTTTCAATTTCTTTTTTTTGCCGTTGTTCTTTGCAATTCACCCCATTTCCGAATTTTTTTTGTTTAATCTTTTTTTTTTCATGGGATTGAAATCCCTCTCGCCCCGATCGTCACCAACCCCTACGGACTAACGGCCCAATTGAATTAGGTTGAATTGAACGGGATAATCCAATAATTATCAAAATAACCAAAATAATTCATTATTTGAGTTCCCCAACATTATCCAAATTTATATATATATATTTTTTTTTCTCTTTCGTTTCTCGTTGCGAATGAGTATTGGTAGGTCTAATTCCCCTGCTGCGAAGGTGCCTTCTCAATACAAAAGCAGATGGTAACGAATTTTTTTTCTTACCTGTTTCTCTTTTTTTTTTTTTCTTTTTGCTTTTTTCTCTCTTTGGTATTATTCATATCATCCGTGCTGCCTGAGGCGCACAAATTGCGTCGATTCTGTTTTCTGGTGTTGCCGAGGGCGCACCGCTTGCGTGTTCTGCTTTTTCGCGCACAGTCGTTCGGGGGTTTCGTTATATTAATTAAAGATAGAGCCCAATTTAATTATGCTTGACCCTCCCCCATCTGATCCCGGAATATCCACTGCCCAAATCACCACCACCACCACCACCACCACCGTCACAACCACCACTGCCACTACCCCCTCGGCTACTGCTTGTGGCCCAATTCACCCCCTTCCCCCTACCATTCATTACGACCCCCTTTCTACCCAAATCGCCCAATACCACAGGGAATTAGAAATACAGTTTGAGTCCCTCACCCCCCGTAGTCAGCTGGTTTTATTAAACACTCTGGGCATAGAAAGTCGCGGTGTTTGAGATGTTATTAAGGATCGATTTGTACGGTTTGAGGTCCGTAAAAAACTCGGGGAACACACGGCCCCCTAGGATGACGAGATTGATTCTATGAGGATGCCTATCACCACCGCCGGTTTTCGCGTTATCCCCGAAGCTGACGGATCGTTTACTCTTCGCCCTTCTGGCACCCTCCGGACGGGTCAAACTATCGGGGCATATCAGGACCACATCAGTTTCGAACAGTCGACAGTTGAACCCTCTTTCACTCAATCCCTTGACCAACCATCCCCTGCCTATCGAGTCACCTTCCGACAACCCCTCATCCCCATTCCCACAACCACTCCCGCTAGTATCCCCCTACCATCTGACCGACCCGCCCTTATCTACCCGAAACCTGCTGCCCCCCACCCCCATCCTACGATTGACCTCCTTACCCCTGAACCTCGTGTACCCATCACATTCCCATCCCAGCAAACCTCTATCTTAGGCGACAACCAATCGTCATCCCCAAACGCCCATTCAACATACCAAGTCGACCACCCTCAATTCCTCCCCACTAGTTCCCGATACTACCCCACTCAGACCCTTCCCTCAAGACCCGTGCATACCCCCAGAAATCCATACGCCATGTACTCTCGGATCCAGGACCCATTAATCCCACCCCCTCAAACCTCCACCCATATGACCACGAACCCCTCCCCTCCTATGGGGTTCCCACAAACTCGTTTCCAGGACACGTATAAGGCCGCCTTCCGTGATGAGACACAATATGACCTGCAAACTCGCGATCTGAGGGTCAGTAACATTTTTAAAAGGGATGGAATTATCTTTTCGGGAACTCGCGAAGAGGATCCTTACAAGTTCCTCGATAGCATCACTTTGTGTTGTAAGTCAAACGGCCTAACCGAGACGGAGACCCTTCGGGTTCTCCCCTCAGCGTTCAAAAACAATCCCCACTCCTGGTCTTTGACAGAACTGCCAAATATCAGGAGTTATGATGATTTTCTAAAAGTGGTTCAACTAATGTACTGACCCCTCGATCAAGAGGAAAGTATCTGGCAGGATATTCATCAACGTTTCCAGGGCGTCGACGAAGATGTAGGGGATTACATTACCAGTCTCCGTAGACTGTTCTCGAGTCTCCACCCCCCACCCCGCTTACAACGACAATTGGGAATTTTAAAATCGCTATTAAATCCGGTTTACTTTAAAGAGATGGGTTGCGATAGATGTACTACCATAGAACAATTCATTGAGGTCGCTAGGTTAATTCAGAGAACCCTGCCAGACACGTCTCGGTATAGACATCCCTCAGCAATCCATAACCCTTCACCTGCCCCTCGTCGTGCCAACCCCGGAATTCGTCATTCTCCCGATACTGACACCCCTCAAAATCATGGCCTCGGCCCCTTCGTCCAGATAACGTCCCCTTAGAACAATATTCCAGAAATCCCTATCTCCCTCCCCCAGATGACACATATCTACCCCGACGTAACGTATTCCCCAGACAGACGAACAGTAACGCCATACCAAATTCACCCCCAAGACAACCAACATACGCCGACGTAACCGGACGAACTTCTCCCCGTCCCACTTCACCCTCCCCACGCCATATCCCACCCCTTATGAGTATTCCCACGAACCCACCACCCATAAACTCAAAACCACCCCCATACCCAGAGTACCTCCACTGTTTCCGTTGCCACCAACCTGGTCATTTCGCCCGCGAATGCCCCCTCAACCCCTACGCCCAACAAGCCTTTTCTCCCCAAGCACCCCCCAATACACCTCAACAGATCCAACCTCCCCGATATTACTCTAACTCTCGCCCTACACAGTCCTACACCCGACCATCGTATGGAACATATCAAAACCAGGGAAACTAAGGAGCGGGGGTGTTAAACCCACACCACCCCCGCGGGATCATCGATTAGCAATACGCCCGTGTTACCGTACCCGACCTGTCCCCCAGAGAACTCCCATCCGACCCACTCCCAGACCCTTAAGCGCACCCTGTCCTGAACCCATTTCCCGTATACCCCCCCAACCACCCCAGACCACCGTATCACCTACACCTGAGCCCACTCCTCCCACGACCTCACGTCCCCCTGTATCACCACCAAGCCCACACCGAAGTCTTTCCCCAGCCCCCACACCCAGTGACCCCCAGGATATCCCCCGTATTCAAGAAACACTCTCAACAGACCCCAGCCCTACCGAACAACCCCCAACTATCCCTGAAACCTCTGTCCTTTCTTCCCCCGGGACCAACCCCGTCCCTGACGACAACCCCAAACTGTTTATCATCACTCTCAATGACCCAACCAACCCCGATTACATCGATTACGAAGACTTCCTCACCCTTACCTTTAATCAACTCCTAGATAACCGCAGATTCGTAGAAATACAATTAGGAAAACGTTCGCTCCGCACCCTGATCGACTCAGGGGCAAATCGATCATTTATCAGTACTAACGCTGGCGTGGACCTTGACAAATACGCCATCGCTACCGGAGAAGAAGTGGTCCTCGGAAACGGCGAAACAGTTCCACTAGCCGGCTGTGGTATTATGAGACTAGCCTATTCCGATCGAGTCCAGCTCATCCCCTTCAGATTATCAAACGCCCTTGCTTTCGATTGCATTCTAGGAATGGATGCCCTCAGCGCGTTAGAGTTTACTCTTGAATGTGGAGACACGCAAACCCCCGATAGTCACCCCCTCAAGCTCACGGCGCAACCCATTAGTGTATGGTATACTTCAGACGGTGAAGGCCCCCCACGGCAACCCCTTAATTTATCCAATCCTCCCCCCTGCGATTTAGCACAATTAGCAGTCGTCCCCGAAGATCAATTAAAAACCCTCCGCGAAGAATTCAAGAGTTGGATAAATCCCGCCCCCGAAATTGCCTCCGTTCGCCCCTTACTCACGATGCATATAGACATCCAAGATCACCTCCCTATCCGTAGCGCGACGCGTAGATATGCCCCCCACATTCTGAAAGCCGCCCAGGAGAAAGCCGCGCAATTATTAAAACAAGGAATTATCGAACCCTCCCAGAGCGATTGGTGTAGCTGGCCGGTGTTAGTTAAAAAACCCGAAAATAGTTACCGGTTATGTATAGATTATCGCCCCCTTAACGCCGTGACCAAACACCTCGCCCTCCCTATGCAGAGTTTCGAAGATTTACTTGATTGTGCCCACGGCGCGGTGTACGTCTCCAAAATTGACGTAAGTCAGGCGTTCCACCATATTCACCTTGGCGATGACAGTAAAGAAAAGACTGCTTTCGCCATCCCTGGACTTCCCCCCGGACTCTTTCAATATAAACGAATGCCCTTCGGACTGAAAAATGGCCCCGCGATATTGCAACTCCTCACCGACATGATTATCCCCACCCAATGGTCAAATAACGTCCGGAAATACGCTGATGATTTCTTGATTTTTACCGGCACCCTCGAAGAACATAAATGGTTTGTGGCCCAACTAATTAAAAGATTGCAAGAAAATAAGTTGACGATTAACGTAGACAAATGTGACTTCTTATGTAACCGATTGAAATTTTTCGGATATTTGTTGACCCCCGATGGATTAGAAGCAGACCCAAATAAGGTTGCCCCTATTACTGATTACCCACCCCCTCGGAATGTAAAAGAGTTGCAGAGATTTCTCGGTATGGTTGGATGGTATTCCCGATTTTTGCCCTCCGTTTCCGATGACAAAATCCCCTTGCTCGGACTGATAGGGAAAAATGTAACATGGACCTGCACTGACGAACACCAGACCGCTTTCGATAAATTAAAGATTTCCCTGAGGACTACCCCCGTTCTAGCCCGCCCCGATTTTTCCAAACCCTTCACCCTTCAGACGGACGCACGTGACATGGCGATAGGAGCGGTGTTGACACAGGAATCGGAGTTTGGATCCGATCCTGCCCACCCAAACTCGTCGACTGGACTGGACCGACCGATTTACTTCGCTAGTAGAGTCCTGACCCCCGCCGAACGAAACTATACTGTGACCGAGAGAGAATGCTTAGCAGTTTTGTGGGCCACGCGTAAGTTTCACCCCTACATCGAAGGAGGGAAATTTACCGTGATAACAGCCCACTCAAGTTTAAAATGGTTGTTAAATTTAAAAAATCCCACCTCTCGAGTGGCCCGGTGGGCATTAGAATTACAGAACTACGACATGACCATCGTTCACCGAAAAGGTTCCCTCCACACCATCCCCGACGCCCTTCCCCGTGTTTGCCTCAATGCCTTCACAGCCCTCGCGTTAATTAATTCCTCCCCGGACAGGTCGTATCAAAAGAAGAAACTGGGCGTACTTACCAACCCCCACAAATACCCTGACTGGACCGTAGAAGATGATGTTTTATATTTCCTTCGCCCCTGCCCTCAAATTGACCTCACTGTCCCTGACCTAAACCGTTGGAAAACCGTTCTACCCCCGGGACTGAGACACGAGACGATACGCGACGCCCATGACAGCCCTTACGCAGCCCATGGCGGAATCGACAAGACGTATCACCGCGTCGCCCTATATTTTTATTGGCCCGGAACCTACCGCGATGTAGCTAAATTTGTCAGGTCCTGTCCACAATGCCAGCGGTATAAGTCGATTCAAACCAGTCCCAAAGGGTTGATGCGGGAGCGAACAACCTCCGAACCCTGGTCCACAGTCGCAGGTGAGATAATGGGCCCATTCCTTCCCTCTAAAAATCACTATCGTTACCTCCTAGTCTTAGAAGATGTTTTTACCCGGTACGTAGAGATCAAGCCCCTTAGAAAAGCCAATGCGAAAAGTATTTGGAAAGTATTCTATGAGACAGTGATTCTACGCTGGGGAAAGCCTCAGTTTTTCCTCAGTGATAACGGCACAGAATTCGTTGGGAAAGAGCTCGCGAAACCCCTCGCCCAATTAGGTATTACCCACATCACCACCCCCCCCTATCACCCCCAATCAAACCCTGTTGAAAGAATCAATCGCTCCCTCAAAGCCATGATAGGCATGGTGACAATCACCGAGATTGGGACCAGCACTTACCCGAACTCGCGTTTGCCCTGAACACATCGATTCATTCCTCCCTGGGTGTCTCGCCCGCATTCCTAAATATGGGTCGCATCCCCCCACCCCCTAGTCCTCTAATTAAATCACCAAATGGCGCCCATAAATGCCCTGATCCCTCTCTCACGGGCCCCTGGAAATTACGACTCGAAAAAATGCACTACTTTTATGATCTCGCGAAAAAATACATGGGTGAAGCTTTCGCGAAGCAAGCGGAGCATTATGACGAAGGCCGACGAGATGAGATTTTCCGGGTGGGTGAATTAGTACTGAGAAGGTGCCGACCCCTATCGCAGGCAGCCCAACACTTCGCTGCAAAATTAGCCCCAAAATACGACGGCCCCTACCAAATTGTTAACATACTTTCCCCTAGCCTATATGACCTCGAAGACCCCCGAGGTAATAGGATATACAAGATACATATTGCCGACCTGACACCCTACCACCTTCGACCCCTTTCAGATGCCGACCAGTGGAAGAGCCCCCTACGGAAGGGGAATATACTCGCCTCCCCTCGACGAGGAAGCTCCCCCACCACATCACCCCTCAGCGGCCTGGAAAGCGCAGGAGGAAATGCTGGTCCAGGCCAGATACGAGATAAGGCAGGAGAGGTGGAGAGCCCAGGCAAAGCCCCAGGAGAAGCTCCAGGCGAAGCCCCAGGAGAAGCCCCAGTCGAAGCCCCAGGAGAAGCCCCAGGCGAAGCCCCAGGAGAAGCCTCAGGAGAAGCCTCAGGAGAAGCCCCAAGAACCGCCCCAGGAGGAACCCCACCACAAGGCCCTGATGACCCCGCCCCCCCCCCAGACGACGACGAGGTCGACCCACGAAACGTCCCACTACCCCCCTCGACGACCCCCTCGACCAACTCCCCATCGCCACCCGACCCCACGACGACTTTGAGACGGCCCCGCAGACTCCCAACCGCTCCCTTAAACACCTGATTAGCGCCCTCGCTCCACTACAGGTTCGCCCGATAACCCCCACCCGACGCCCAACAACTGCACCCTCGACACCCACCACCACCCAAACCTCACCCACCCAGCCCCGCGGGCCTCCTCCCTCACGACCCATCATAATCCTACTACCTTCCCCACGCCGATCCTCACCTGTCCCTGCCCTGATGGCCCTTCGTATCCCTCGACCCAGCTCTTACCAGCCCCCCAAAACGGTCAGACGACACCCCGGCTACCCACAAACCTCCCCCAACCCCCCACAGTCCCCACTGCTCTTCAGTGGATGCAGGAGGTGCCACGGCGACCACTGGGCCAAGGAATGCCCAGTTATGGCTCGTCGTTGTTACTTCTGTGGCCGCTGGGGAGTAGACGTTGCGTCCTGCCCTGACTGTCGACGTCTCCCCTAGAAACAACCCTGGATCGACCTCTCCCCCCCCCCCCTGTTGCGGAAGTGCACCGCCGTTTGTTTCTTTTTTTTCTTTTCTCGCATAATTACGTTGTGTTGCACGCACCCGCTGTACATTGTGTTTACACGCATAATAAAAACCAGTTCTGAACAATCGTGGTATCCTTGATATAAACCCCCCCGTATGGAACGCATGGATGAACAAATTGTTGGGAAAGGAAAGGGTGAATCAGTGTGCCTGTGATGAGTGTGAAGTAGAAAATTTAAATTAAAGAATTAACAGATGATAGCCTTCCTTCCAGCCCTTCGCTCCCGGAGTCAGCCGCAGAAAACCTGGCAGTAGAGTCAAAGTAGGAAAAGGGATCGTATCGTGCAGCATGGGGTTGTGGAAACCCCTTGCATTCTCTACCCCCGGGACAGCTGTGACGAGGCACTTGTTATTTGACCCCTCCACAGCCCCCTAATATACACTTCTTTTCGTAGGAATAATTAGAATTAAGTTAGAATTATAAGAACACGGCAACAGGTTGGGAAACCTGTCCCCGTTGGCTCCCACTCCCAAAAATATTCCTTTCCCTTGCGCCGCGCCCCCCCGCCCTTATCCCTACACTCGCGCCGCTGGAAACGACATCAACGAGAGAAGGAGAAAACGCCGCTTTAACCCGCCGTTCCCCTCGTCACCACACGCGCCGATGGATGGAAAGAAAACCCCCCCATGAAGACGTCACGTACCACGTGACCCCGGAAGAGAAAGAAATCCCGGAACAACGAATAATTGGGACGACGACACCCAATAACGAGTGTCCCCGATTGACCGATCGGTGATAATCGGGGAAGAAGAATAACGAGGATGGGGAAGCCATCACTCGTAATACAGCTGCCCCGTGCGGAACAGAGATTTTGAGGAATTTTTGTGAGAGAATTTTTGTGAGACAATTGTTGTGAGAAAATTTTGAGGAGAGTTCTGAAGAGAATTTTGAGGAGAAATTTGAGGAGAGTTTAGAGGAGAATTGTCGAGGAAGTGTGAGATTAATTGCGAGGAATTGGTGTAAGACGTGTCCGTGGAAAACTCAAGACAGACCCAGGAGTGACGAACGGAGGAAAGGCCATGGTGTGGATTATTTTGTATGTGCTGAGGATCGTTCAGAAAGGATTGGAATAGCCGCAATACCCGTGAGTACCCTGTATTACCTTTCCCCCAAACACATATCAACGACCCCCTGTAATATCATTCCCCCCAACGGCGAGCCTTCAGTTAAATCTTTTCGCTGTAAATCAAGCCCCCTAATTATTATTATCATTTCAGTCGGACCCCTCACTTCTCCCCCCTTTTTGCTTATTTAACTT
>NW_011888007.1:17474-59472 GCF_000806365.1 Fopius arisanus
TATTAATTGAAAATTGTTATATTTATCAATTGAATTTAATTAAAGAAAAAAACTTAAATTATGACTAATTTTTTTAGATACTCGAGATTTTTTTAATATCCAGATTTAATATGAAGATTTTATATGATAATACCCCATACATCTAAGCTTGCCGGCGCTCCTGCAGAGGGGGGTTCGCAGCTCCTACACAGGCTGTTGCCAGTACTAAGAGCAAGCCTTGCTCTTGGGCATATGCCTAATAGATGGCGAGAGGTCAGAGTTGCCGTTATCCCCAAACCGGGTAAGTGCAGCTAGGACAACGCCAAATTTTTCAGGCCTACCAGTCTGAGCTCTTTCCTCCTAAAAACACTGGAGAGGCTCGTTGACAGGCACATCAAAATGGGAGCTCTGAGGACTAATCCAATCAGCCTCTCTCAACACGCCTACCAGGTCGGCAGGTCAACGGAGACTGCCCTGCACCGCCTGGTGGGCAAGATTGAAGGTGCCAAGGCAAGAGGAGAGGACATGCTCGATGTCTTCACTGACATCGAGGGAGCCTTCGACAACACTTCCTTTAGCACCATGGAGAAAGCAGCGGCATCTTTCGGCATCGAACAGCCCATTATTTGATGGATAGCTGCTATGTTCCGAACAAGAGCGGTTTCCTCCTCCCTGGGCGACAGCACGGTCAGGGCGCTCGCGGCGAGAGGCTGCCCGCAGGGGGGGGGGGGTCATCTCTCCCCTGTTGTGGCTCCTCGTTGTGAACGAGCTCCTGGCTGGGCTGGAAGAGCTAGGGGTGGAAGCGATAGGCTATGCAGACGACGTAGTGCTGCTTGTGTCCAGACAATGGTACGCTCTCTTTCAAAATGCAAAAGGAACTAAATCACGTCCAGCGATGGTGCACATTTAACGGCCTCAATGTTAACCCAGAAGGACCGAGATGGTTCTCTTTACTGGCAAGAGGAGATTGGTGGTTAAACCCCCCTCCATCTACAACACAGTACTGGGCTTCTCAGAGGACGTGACGTACATAGGTCTATGGATCGACAGACGACTCAGCTGGAAAAAACACATCAATATGCAAACCAGCAAAGTCATAGGAACATACTGGGCTTGCAGAAGGATGTTTGGAAGCACGTGGGGGCTAAGACCTAAGGTCGTAAGATGGATCCATACAGCCATCATGCTCCCACACCTAACCTATGCAGCTGTTCCCTGGTGGCCGGCCATGAACAAGGCCTGCCACAGGAAAACGGTGGATAGACTGGGGAGGCTTGCTCTGCTGGGAATTAAGGGGGCGTTCAGAACGACCCCAACTTCGGCAGGGGAAGCTCTACTTTTCATGCAGATAGGTTCAATTTTGTCGCAATTATATCAGGCGACATGATTTCTACTCTGGTTATGAACGAGGCCTTCCATCAGCTCCTGATGGACGAAGAAAGTAAAAAGTATACTGCTTTTGTTGTCGAGGGTAAAGGCTTGCTAGAATGGGTTCGGATACCCTACGGATTGACAAGTGCGCCATTCACATTCCAGTGTCTAATGTATTAATTAAAAGGACGAATACAAGAAATTATTATGGAACGAAAATTACCCAATCATTGCATTGAGAAAGTCTTTGCCTATCTGGATGATTGAATCGTCATTAGCGAGAGCTTAGATGAACACCTCACGTTATTGTCGATTTTATTCGAAGTCTTACGTGAAGAAAAATTGAAAATCAACCGAGCGGTAAGTAACTTTGCTTGTCGAGAAATTAAATACCTTGGCTACATCATTGATCAACACGGAATGAGACCAAACCCTAAAATAGAACAGGAAGTTAACAAATACATCCAATAATGGATTATCCGGTACCACAAGAACGTACTCAACATAGACAGTTCAACGGATTAGTTAATTGGTATCATCGACATTGAAAGAACATGGCTAAAATCCAAGGACCACTAAATAAATTGACAAGTCCGAAGCACCCGTGGCAATGGACAGAGGTTGAGCAAACGGCTTTCGAGAATGTTAAAAGAGCCTTAATCGATATATCCCGGCTGTATACGTCAGTACCAAGGCAGCCGTTCATTCTTTATACGGACGTGAGCGATTTCGGTGTAGACGCGATTTTAGTACAGAAACATCCGAAAACAGATAGGGAGATGTTAATCAAGACATTGAGCCGACCGTTGCGCGGAGGTGACTTTCATTACACGACTACGGAATACGAATGTCTCGCGGTTCTATGGACAGTCGACACGTTGCGTTGTTACCTAGAAGGGATGAAGTTTTAAGTGGTTACCGATGACCAGATTTTATCGTGGCTTCATAGTCTGGAAAACACGGTAGGCCGACTTGCTCGGTGGGCAATTTATCTATTGCAACATGATCTAACAATCGAACACACACGAGGAACGCTGAATGAGGCCCCAGATGCCCTCTGACGGATGTTCGAAATCGACGTTGACCCATTGGGATGAGAAAAGATTGTGGAACAAACGATAAAAAATCGAATAAATCTAAATTCGATCTGCCATCAAAACTGGTATCAAACTCACTGTTGCTTAGTCGAGAAGAGTCCCAGTAGATTCCCGGAATGGAAAATTGAAAACGATGAATTATATTATTATCGACTCGATCATGCTGAAGCTTTTCTAAATGACGAACATCCCCGAAAACTTATAATAAAACAGATCAAAATATTAGAGATCTTTAGAGAAAGCCATGACACCCCAAGCTGGACACCTGGAGAGGTATAAAACTCTCGATCGTATTCGTCAAAATTATTACTGACCCGGAATGACAGAAGACGTTAAAAAATATGTTCATGAATGTAACACGTGCATTCCGGTCAAAGGTAACCAACACCCAATTCAGGGCCTACTGTCGACCAGATCGACTCAGACGCCTTGGATAGAAATAACTATTGATACAGCCGACAGGAAACTCACACATCGTGGCCGTTGAGGACCTAAGTACCAAGTACATTAAACTATTTCCCACTGGCGGTGAAACGAGTTCTAGAGTCGACTTTCGGCCGCTGGGGTGCACCCCTAAGCTTAATTTCTGATAATGCGGAAGAATATTGCAAGAAAGACGTGTCGAATCTCTTCGAAGCATAAGGAGTTAAACATCACAACACCTTTAAATCACCCGCGGTCGAACTCAGTAGAGCGTGTAAATAGAACCGTAAAGCCGATGATAAGTGCGTTAATCAAAAACTATCAGAACGAATGGGTTATCTATTTGTTGAAAATTCAACTAGCATGTTGATATGCCCGTGGGGTTTAAATTAATAAAGTCTTAATTATTAAGGTTGAGGCGTAATTAATATGTCAGGAAAACGATAAAACAATAGAATGAATGAATATATGAATCAGAGGAGGGATATTTAAAAAAAGACAAAAGAAGAAATAAAGTTACCATAAGGCAAAATTGGCCATTCGTTACTACTCCCTCCTATGAAGACAGATTGTCGCCCCGACAATCAGGCAAATCTATTGAGAGCAAACTGAAATTTTAGAAATAAATTAACTAAGATTTCAGCTATCTGGGGCCTTCAAGCCATATTCTCTCCGAGAAAACCTGACGAAAGTACAAGAGAGAATAGATTCGACTCGAAATATGTTTATTGTAGAAATTCATCCGTTGGTTCGCATTCAATAGTTGTCATCAGAAATCAGTTAGTTACCATCATAGGGTTGACAGTTCAAGAAGTCCATTCAGAAAATTATTCTGAAATAGGTGATAAAAATGGGCAGAATCAAGTCGAATAAAAGGGAAAGTGTGTCAAAGAAAGGTATAATGTATCAAATAAATATGGGAGAATTATTCCCTGTAAAATTAAATAAAATTGAGAAGTTATGCGTAATGACCATCTCAAATATTTTTCTTTCCGAGAAGAATAAATGAATAATAAATTATTGTTCAATTCTCTCAATCCTGGTCCAAAATTAATAGGAATAAATCAGACAATAATTGTCAAATGGAAAAGTTTAGGAATTATGTGTTTCAATTTTTATAAGGAGTAATTCGATTAATGTGAATTATTCTAGGTTTGGAATGAGGAGATTTTTGAATGCGGTGAACCACGTCATTCAATTTTTTTTTAATGGTCTAAGGACCTTCCCAATCACATTGTAGTTTAGGAGATTTCCCTTTGACCCTGCGAGGATTGAAAAACCACACTTTTTGATTAGGTTGGAAGTAAATCATATGTGATTTAATGTCAAATTTTGATTTTGTTCGATCACTCTAATCCTGGAATTTATTTCGAAAATCATCATAAATTATGTCTAATTTAGCTTTAAAGGAATAGACATAGTCAGGTAAATAATGTGAAGAGGTATTTGGAGGATATGCCCTAATTAAATCTAAAGGAACTTTCAATTCGCGATCCCTCATTAACATAGCTGGAGTATATTCAGTAGTCTGATGTTTAGAGGAGCGAAAAGCGAGAAGAAAAAGAGGGATCCAAATGTCCCAGACTTTTTGGTTGAAATTCACATATTTAGCCAAATAATTTGCGATTATTCTATTTAATCTCTCGACCATTCTATTAGATTGAGCATGAAGAGGCGTAGTTCTGGTCTTGTGAATATTAAGGAAATTCATCAATTCTTTCAAAACTGAGAATTCAAAGTTACGACTTTGGTCAGAATGAATTTCGAGTGGAACACCAAAACGGGAAATTACATCCTTGATTAGAGCTTCTGCTACAGTGGTAGCTTGTTGATTGGGTAGAGGAATAGCTTCTGACCACCTGGTAACGTAATCTGTGACTACGAAAATGAAACGATTTCCTGAGGATGATTTTGAAAAAGGACCAAGAAAATCAATAGCTAATCTCTCAAAAGGGAATCCTACATTATAGATTTGGAATTCACCTTTAGTTTTAACATGGAGATCTTTCTTAGAAACACAAATTCTATATTTTCGACACGAATTCTCAGTGTCGAATTTACAGGTAGCCCAATAAAAGTTCTGGCGAATCTTGGCAAGAGTTTTGTTAATGCCAAAGTGTCCACTAGAAGGAGAATCATGACCGGATTCAAGGATTTCATGGATCACAATTTTAGGGATAATTACTTAATAAATGAATTTGGTACGATCTGGAGCTTCCCACCGACGAGAAAGAATGTTATCTTTCAGTTCCAAGGAATCCCAATGAAGAAGATCAGTCTTAAATTCTGGAGCAAGATGAGAAATTTCATTCCAATCAGGACGATGATTGGATTTCCTGAACTTAATATTTGTTTTGAGAGTTGAGTCTTCATTTTGGAGTTTAGCCCAATCAAAATGATTTTCAGTTCATAAAATAGTTCTAAAAACTATTTTATTGGAAGAATCTTCCATGGCATTGGCATTTTCACAAGATTTACAAGAACAAGGACGCAGTGAAAGAGCATCAGCGTTACCATGAAGATGACCAGGACGATGAGATATTTCAAAATTATACGACAAAAGACATTCAATCCATCGAGCAATCTGACTAACAGGTTTCTTGAATGAAATGAGCCATTTCAAGGCAGCATGATCAGTGCGAATCGGAAATTTTCTACCCAAAAAAAAATGAGAGAAAGCTTCAACGGCTTTGATGACAACTAGAAATTTTTTTCTACTAACATAATTATTCTTTTCTGAATTACTTAAACACTTGCTATAATAAGCAATAACCTTTTCTTGTCCATCTTGTAATTGAGAAAGAGTAGCACCAATGGCGAAAAGCGATGCATCAGTATCGAGGATAAATTTTTCATTAAGCAAAGGGGTAGAAAGAATAAGAGGTGAAGTAAGGATTGATTTCAAATGGTTAAAAACTGTTTGATAGTCTTCTGACCAGATGAAAGGTGTTTTAATATCACCAAGTTTATGAAGAGATTCGGCGATAGAAGCAAAACCTTGGACATGTTGGTGATAATAAGAGCAAAGACCAATAAAACTACGAATACCTGTCTTATCAGTAGGGATTGGCGATTGAATGATAGCCGAGATTTTCTCTGGAGAACGATTAATTCCATTTTCCGAAATCATGTGACCTAAAAGGAGAATTTTCTTTTGGAAGAAGAGACATTTCGTATAATTAACTTTCAAATTGGCAGAAGAAAGTCTATTGAAAACTACTTGTAGATTTTTGAGATGCTCATTGAATGATTCACCACGAACTAAAATGTCATCTAGATAAACTAAACAAATTGTCCAAATTAAATCTCTCAAGATGAAATGCATTACACGAACAAAAGTGGAGGGGGCATTACATAAGCCAAAAGGAAGGACTTTGAATTGCCACAATTCATTGCCAAGGCAAGGGGCTGTATTTCCTTTATCTTCAGGGGCAATCCCAATTTGCCGGTAACCGCTTTTGAGATCATTAGACGAAAATCATGGGAATCCTTGAGTTGCATCCAAAAGTTCACTACTTTTAGAAATAGGCATAGAGTCTTTCTTAGTAACCTTATTGAGGAAACGACAATCAATGCAGAATCGAAGGGTGTCGTCTTTCTTTTTGACTAAAACAACAGGAGAAGACCAAGAAATAGAGCTTGGGTTCAATGATATCGTCCTTTTTCATGTCTTCTAGAAGATAAAAAACAATATCTCTATAATAAAAAGGAATTCTACGCGGAAGTTGTTTAATAGGAGTAGAATTTTCGATGACAATTCGATGTTGAAGACCCACATATTTTCCTAAATCCTTATTACTTTTTGCGAATCTGTCTTGGAATACAATAAGAAATTGTTGGAAAGGAGACTTCTGAGTTTCATTCAACAATTTTGAAGAATTCAGGAATAAATCGAGTAAAAATTCAGGAACATGAAGAGGAGTAATTTCCACATTAGTTTGGTAAATAGAAACAGCCTGACACTAATAGTTTTACCCCCACAGACCTTCTATAGACAGTTAAGCTGTCTCGAAGGACCGTTAGTCCCTTTTCATTATAATATCCATAATAGATCAAGGGGTGAAGCAAGCGGGCGCCAGGCGGTCCGGCCGCTCGTATACCTGCTCAGGGCTTGCTCACTATTTCGTCTGTATCTCCGGAAATAATCCGAATTTTTTTCTGAAATTTTGGAGACATATTCTTGGATAGTTTAGGAAGTGATTTACGCAAAAAAAAATCGATTTTTTCAAGCCTCTAAAGCAGGCTCCCCTCTTAATAGAGAGAGTGAGAAACGAAAAATTCAACTTTCTATCTGAGAGCCATAGCCTCCATGGTAATCCAACAACTTCGTAGATTAGATTAGATTAGATTTTAAGCACACAGATAGTCGGACTAGCCTCTCCAATGCCATCGAACTCCGTTTAGAGATATTGTAGCCCCCCTTGTTATATGCGCGGAATGTAAGTCCAGCCCGTCCTTTGTTGCCAGATTAACAGATCCGTTGCATCCTTATTCGCGACTTGATTTGCGGTGGGCAGTTCTCCACCAGCGCGGTCTCGTCGCTGCTAGAGTCAGACAGTCACATAGAATGTGTAGACTGTCTTCTTTTGCTTCATTACAGAATCTGCACCACCCATTCGAATCCATGCCGATGACTGTGCAAAGTTCTTTAAATCTGCCTTGTCCTGTGAGCAGCCTGATTGTAGTAGCCAGACTTTTCCTGTTGATGGCCAGTAGGTGTTTCAACCTGTTCTTGCTGAAGCCAGGCATGATTGCCCTCGCCTTTCTTCAGGTCTTTGTATTTTTCCACCGCTCCGATTGTTCACGTCAGAGCTTTTCTTTTATGTGGCTTACACCAACGGCATGGGGGACTCCCAATGGCGAAAACTCGTCCGCATTTATTGCCACCTGCTTCGGCAGCCCGTCTGCCGTTTCGTTGTCGTGGGTGTCCTCGTGACCTGGGACCCAGGCAAGGGTTATCTTGTTGCTGGTCCCCAGTTTTTCCTAGCTTTTTATGGTTTCCCAGACCAACTTAGATTCAGCACTGGATTTGAGGAGAGCTTTTATAGTGGCTTGACTATCTGTCCACAGAAAAATGTGTTCGTGGATTATCATGCAGGACACCAGAAGCTCGGAGTGCTTTTTGATTGCGAGAACTTCCGCTTGGAATACGGTGGCCGCAGTCTCTAAGGGCCAGTTGCATCTGTAGTTTTCCTTCAGCCCGTACAGTCCTACTCCGAAGCAGCTTCTGTATCCTGAGCCATCTGTACACCAGTGCATGATATTGGTGCCTGTTTTCTTTACAGATTCTATACTTCTCCCTTTCAGGGATGTAGATTTTAAAAGCCTTCCTGATTTAGCACTTCCTGGTCATTTTATCTTGACTCATGTTCCAGAGATTTTTCTTGAGGATGTTAAGCTTGGCGTGTGCCGCCTCCGCTTGCATCCATTCCCCCTGGCACAGGAGTCTATAAGCTGTTGATTCTGCCCTACTCACCACAAGATGATCAAGATCAATCCGTGGGTGTCGTTCTCATGGCCCCGCTCGCTGCCCTCAGGAGATTTCCCTGTAGGCATTTGAGCCGCTTCCTTATCTCCAACGTCTTCGCCCTGGGCCATCAGACTACAGCCGCGCACATCAGCCGCGACAGCAGAACCATCTTTTACAGCCATAAAATGATCTTTGGACTGAAGCCTGAGTCCCTGCCCATGGCTCTTCTACATGCCCACAATGAGGCATACGTCTTGCCCATCTGTCTCTCTATGTGCTCCCTCCAGTGGAGCGTGGCGTCCAGTTGAACACCCAGGCACTTCACTGAGGTAGTATAGGCAATCTCTGCACCCGCTAACCTCAGTGGCTCTGGATTTATACATTTGTTTTTTTTGGTGAATATCATAGCCGACGTCTTCTGAGGGTTAACTGAGAGTTTCCTCCTTCCACACCAATTCAGCATTGTTCTCAGAGAGTACTTCAGTCTATCTTTCAGCACAGTAAGGAAATTGCTCCCAGCAATAATGGCCACGCCATCCGCATATTCATACACCCGGAAGCCATGTTCCCGTAGTTCTTCTAGGAGCTCGTCCACGACAAGGCACCACAGCAGTGGAGATAGAACTCCGCCCGGTGGGCACCCACCCTTCGGATGACCTCCTGTCTGTATGCCATTGTGATCCGGCATTAACGACCTGCTCACCAACAGGCTTTGTACCCAGTCAATGATGGTTTCAGGAAAGCCTCTTTTTGACGTCGTTGTGTTTATGACCTTATTACCTATGCGGTCAAAGGCTTTCTCAATATCGAGGAAAAGGCCCACTGCTTATCCCTTTGCCCTTATCTCCTCCTCAATCTTTGCCACCAGGTGGTGCAGGCTTGTCTCGGTGGACGTCCTTTCCCTATAGGCGCATTGAGCAAAAGACAGCGGCCTGGCTATGAGCAATGTGCTTTTATGTATGTGTCCATGAGCCTCTCCATTGTTTTTAAATCAAAGGAGGTTAGGTTGATAGGTTGAGAGTCTCTTGGCTTGATATAGCTGTATCGGCCGGGCTTGGATAGGAACACTATTTTTGATTTCTCCCATACTCGTGGTACAGTTTTCAGTGCTACGCTGGCCCTCAGAAATTTTGTAAGAGACCCCAGGATGATCTCCATTCCCCTTTCTGGTAACACCTGGTAGACACCATCTGGTCCTGGTGCTTTCAGGAGTTCGAAGGATTTGATCGCCCATTCTAGTCCCTGTGAGTGCACGATTTTGGCTGCTAGAGCCCAATCATGTGGCTTATACCGGCTTCCAGTTTCCTTTGCGATCTGTTTCGCGCTTTCCGTGCTTCTGGCGCCGGGAAAGTGCTCCTCAAGCAGGAGTCGAAGAGATTCCTCCGGGGTCCAGGTATAGCTGCCATGTGGCGTTATTAAACAGCCTAGGTTGGCGCCACCCTGACCCCCCAGTACTTTAAATAGCCTGGAGGCCTCGGACAGGTTCTCGACTTCGCTGCTGAACCTCTTCGGGCCGTCTCTCTTGGCTTTCGCCAGGGCTTTGTTGTATTTCTTCTGGAGTAGTTCACGGCCCTCCATGAGTCTCCTCCTGCGTAGATTACTGCTAGAGTTTTTCATGCGTTCCACCAGCTCACCTGTTTGGTTCCTTTGATGGCGCGCATTGCACAGTTATTGTCAGAAGCGCTTTTGATTGCTTCCCTGAAAGATTCGGTCGCATATTCCAGTCGCTTCTAGTTCTCGAACCTGCTGGGTACGTTTCAGATTCTCAGTGAGAACTTCTCCTTGTACGCGGCCCTGTCCGTCTTCGTCGGACTTCTCTTTCGAGCAGAATCTACTCTGCCACTCAGCTTACGGCGTATTTGACCATAGTCAGAGCCCGAAGGTTCTCTCCAGCCTCTAACCAAGTCCAAGAGACTCGCCAGCCTCTAACCAAATCCACCATGCCTGCTCCGCATATGGTGATATCCGGCACTTCCTGCTTTCTATAGTCTGGGAAGGTCAGCTCGCTGCCCCGGTTGAGGTGTAGCAAGTCGTTGACCATCATGAAGTCATGTAGGGCTTCTCCCCTAGCATTGGTGTTTGAGCTTACCCACCTCAGATGGTGTGAGTTCGCATCGCAACCAAGCAGGAGTTTTATTGCTTCATCCTTCACTCTGGCCATCAGGGCCTCCACCTCAGGTGCTGGCGGGGGTCCATTGGAGTTATGAGGCACATAAGCTGATCCCACCATATATTCCAACGTTTCATTCTCACGTATTTGGGCCTTCAACTTGGCTACGAACAAGCCCCCTTGCTAAGCTGCGCTATGAGAGTAGCTTCCGTCCCTTTGAGCAGAATGCATGCCCTTATTCTGTGTTCACTGGGGTTCGCGTGGTCTCCACATCCTCTCAAGCCTTTGATAGTCCGATTCGCCAACTACAGTTCTTGCATGAGACCTATGGCTGTTTGCATCCCAGCAAGCGTCCGGCAAAGTATGGACGAGGCACTTTTGCTGTGATGCAAGTTGATCTGGAGGATTTCGATCGACCCGTGAGCCATTGAAGGGTTCACTTGGCTTCCGCGATTGCTCCTTGTCCCTGAGAGCGTTACTTCTCGAGCATCTTAATAGATACTTTTTGAGTCCCGCAATGAGGTTTGAAATTGCAGGCCTTTAGGCACTGCAATGTTTTCTCGCCAACAAGAGCAGCAAAATGGGAGCTCGGGGCTCCCTTGCGGTCACTGCCCTTGATGACTAGCCAATCCTGTTTCGAGTCCCACATTCTGTCTTGCCCATGAGGTCAATCGCCTCCCGGGCGGACAACTCTTCCTCCTCCACATGCACTACTATTCTGCGGCGCTTTGGCAGCTCCGCAGCGTCGAGCACCAGGAACGACGTGTCTCCTATTTTGTTTCCGGGGAATATTCTGTTGAGCCACGTCCCGGTCACTTCGTCTCAGCATCCAAAAATGACTGCTCCGTCTCTCTCCCACATGCCCTCAAAGGTCGGGGCTTTTATTCCCTTTGGTAGTAACAGGATCTGAGACTTCATAAGTCCTTTGAAGCCCTTCTACTCCTCCGACGAGATTTTCTTTTCCGGGTAGCCCTCTGGAACAAGAGCCAGCCGGATCATTTTTGTCGCAGCCTGGCTGTACGATGCCGGATTGCTCTTTTGTCTCTTGTCTGGCCGCGACATGCTGGGGCTGGGCGTGTCGTGCTTGGGGGCTATTCGTTTGCCCCTCTGCACTTCCACCGACTGACCCCCTTGAGCGTTATCTCCTTGGGCTTGTTAAGCCCTGAGAGCCGCCTGCTCTATTGTATAGTGGTGCCGCAAGGCATCTAATTTGCGTCTTGTTAGGCACTGGCTGAATTCCTCTTTCCTGGTTCGTTGAGGTCCCATGAGGCTTTGTTTGGTTCTTTTGATTTTGATGGGTATTCTTGGAATCCCACGAGGGTCTAGGTGAAGCGGTCTCACCCGGACTGAGCCTAGTATGCTTCGGGCTTGGCTAAATACCCGCGGAGGTCGCCTGGTATACGGGGGACATCGTTGACGACGCAGCGCCCCCTGTGTCATGCAGCCATCGGTACGGTAGCTAATGCTTTGGCTTGGGGAATCGGTCCGCGGCGGGGTCTTTAGGCGTGGGTTTGCATGCCCTATCACCACCGTTGGCCAGTCTTTTTCAGTATCTCAACGCCAGGCCACGGGTATGTCTACCCGTGTCCTGTCGTGAGCCGGCTAATTTGTCTGGCCGTTCTCCAATCCGCCACCCGGAGACGCGCCCGGTTGGTGGCTCAACCGTGTTCTCCGCTCCCGTCCATAGGGTTAGGTAACAACTTTGTAAAACCAAGGCAAAAATATTACCTGAAAATCTGTCCATTTACGTAAGTGTCAAATGGGGGGGGGGGGTGCGACAGGAGATTTTATTCTCCTTTCACGTCATGCGCACTTTATACACTCGGAAATCCGAATAGGAACTGCCATAAAAAATTAATAGTCGGCGGTAACAATTATTGCCATTGAACATTACAAATGTGAAAATTACCCTCCCACCGAATCAAGCGCCACGGGAATAGTCGACACTACGGCTCCGTGCTCCGAATTATCGATTGGCTGCTACGCAATAGGTTTCCTAAAGTCCGTGGGACACTCTTGCCCCGGCAGCGTACACGTGTTTACGTATCTTGAGTTGTAGTGAGTTTTTGTTATTCTTTGTTAATTTATTGTGTCGAAAGAGTTCATTCCCGAGGAGTTATCAAATGAATATAATTTAAGTTTTGTGGACAATTTTGTCAGTGTTTCATTATTTAATATTCCTACCTCTATTTCTCCTCTCTCTCTCTATCTATTTATTCTTTGGCCCTACCAACTTCCACTTTCTGAGTTTGCTTGGAGACGTTTGTTAGTTTTCGATAACACTAACTGGTGCCCGTTTGAGTTATCTATCTATTGGATTAATTGTTGGTTTCTTGAGTCCTGGCAGCCACTGACCAACGTTGCGTCAGGGGATGGCCTTCTGCCTTGTGTCGTCAAAGTATTCATATTTGTTAACCAGTGTCTAATCAAATTGTTTTCATAGGCTTCATTTGACAATTTTGGAATGCCTGTCTCAATAGGATATTTTGATTGGTGGGCAGATTCCCCATGTAGGATAGTCGGATTTGCCTGAGGTTCGGGCGAAGCTCGACGACAACATTTCCGGAGCCTTGGATGATAACTCCGGCCCGATTATCGGTGCCATGATTAAATCAATGACGGCAGCCGATTGACGGCCGAGTCTCATTATTTGTACCCCAAAATATTCATAACATTTTTTTTTTGTTGAAATTAATTGGATTAAGAATTTTCTGACGGTGATTGAAAGAAGCTAGTAATAGAAATAAACAACAAACAAGACTGTAAATTCTCGGCATATGATTGGCTACCGAGGCACTCAGTAAATTAATTAAGGAAAAGTGAAAAAAGAAAATTTTATCTTTTTCATAATTTATTAGTTATCCCTAACCACCGCGGCAACGATATCGGCCGTGGAAAAACTAAATCGGCGAACTCAAATTTTGTACCCGACGAAAGTCGAACCTACGATCACACTAGTCCTACGCCCTAACCATTAATGTAAGGAAGAGGTAGAGATAGAGTGGGGGGGCTCGAGGAAATTGGGACGCTAAACTGGCAAGTCGTCACGGGCGGAAAATAAGTGAATATAAGGGAACATTGAAGCGCCCAGTGATCTACAAGTATTTCACTCAGCTGTGAAAATTCATTTTTTCTCTCCTAATTAATATTAAGGGATGAAACCATCTGTATTCCATGGGAAATTACATCCTCCATCCATCGACAATCATTTAATCCCTGAATCTCTGTGAGGAAAAAATAAAAACATTGACGAAAGTCACCGTGCTGAGGAGTAAACCGAGTGGTTTTGGAGTGCCAAGTGACTTTGAAATAATTTGCACGTCCATCAAAAATTTGTTCCTTCTCTCCTAATTAATAGTAAAGGATGAAACGAGCTGTATGCAATGGAAAATTACATGTTGCATTCGAGTTATTGCGCGAATTTCCGCTATGAAAAATTTCCATTTTTAGGTATTGAAGAAAAATCATTTTTCATCTCTGAAAACCATTCACCTTTTTTTGTGCGACTATCAAAACTAATGAGTTATGCCAAATTAATGAGGGACGAAATGAGTGTCGATGGATGGAAAATTTAATTTCCTATGGAATACAGCTCGAGCGAATTACTTTTAGATCACTGGGCGCTTCAATGTTCGCCACTTATCTCCCGCTGCCGAGGATTTTCCACTTTAGCTTCCCATTCTATCCGATTAATACCTCTTCATTTTCAGGGTAGCCTGTCTCACTGTTCAGCGCTGAGCACGCGCCGAATCTACTGAATTACGTGCTATGTTTAATGAGTTGGTTATTACCCAAGGAGAAAAAAAAACTACTGGACCGGAAACAGCATATTTTCATACAGTTGATTGCGGGAAAGTATTTTTGGGTTAGCCGGATATTTGTACAGTAAGCGAAATGTGAGTAATATAATCTCACGAGTCAACAAAAAAATACTTTCCCGCCAGTATCAAATTTTTTTTTACATCACTTGGCGGGTTTAACCCTCGTTCTTGTAGTGGTCTAGGAAAGTAAAAAGCGACCGCTTTTCGCCTTCCTTTTTACTTACATCTCTAGGGAATTAAACGTACTCGGTTGGGGGGAGGGGCCTCATGATATAAAATAACATATGCTACACGGTCTGAAAAATATTTTAGGAACATATTTCATCAAAATCTGCGCCGAAGGTCCTTCGAAGCGGATTCTGATAAAATACATTATGATTCAATTCGTCGGAAAAATTCTTTTCAGGCTACATAGTCTAATCAATCTGGCAAGTGAAAGCATTGCAACTCTTAATTAATTCCGCTACCGATCAAAAATATTAATCGATTCGTAAAAATACCCTGAACAACATATCAAAATGTTCAAACAGCTCAACCGGGAACATAACCAGGGGCGGCGAAAGGTGTATGGTGGGTATGGTGTCTACCATACATGAGACTCCCGTGTGTATGGTATACCATACGTAGGAATACCCGAACTTTTTGTTCTCCAACCTACATTAAAAATACACAGTAATTCTATTTTTTTTTAATGAAACGTGAATTAAAGGGAAAAAAAATTCCGAAGAATAAGAACTGCAACTATTCAGCTCATCCAATTGCAAAGAAAACAATATGGGCGTGAAGAGAGAAAATTCAGGTACAAATTACTACCAAAAAATAACGTCTTAGTATAAATAATTGTAATATAAAAAACTGTTCAAGTTGTTTAACCTTACATGTTACAGTTACATGAAGGACGTTCTACGCTGCCATTAATACTTCTATAAAAATGTCTTATTCCTATTCCATCGATTAATTTTAACGTTCTGATAAATGACTAAAGGGTTTCGAAGATATTTGATATGTTTGCAGGTGGTATCAAAAGCTTATCTCATATATATTCTAGGCCAGTAAAGAACGAGATTAGGTCGGCCCAAGTAACGGAAATTATTATTTCATCACAATATGTGAGCGTACGTAAAAAGTATATTTCGCTACTAGGCTGTTACGAACTTTTCTGACGATTGTGAGTTTATAGTTCGGGCGAATTGGCTTAAGCCGAGGACTGCAAACACAATTCCCAGCAAAGTTCTTATATGGCCGAGTGATAAGCAACATTTTTTTCGGTTCTGTTTGTCACGATTTCTCATCTGGGAACTGGTACTTACTGGTACATACTTCCCACACTCGAAAATTTGAAAATTACTACGGAAAAATATATTCCGTAGTGATTTTCTAAAAAATTTTCGTAAAAATATTAAAATTGCCTACCAAAAAAGAGTCCACAAAATTTCTACACAGACTTAGAGTAGCCTAGAATTCGGAGTTTGTTTATAATTCAATGAATAAATAACGTACAACATCCCAGTTTTTAAAAATAATCTCTCGCTCCGAATCTGCATATGCATTCACATAAACATACAGTAATAATTAAAAATACCACTGCAAGAAAATAATAATGGAAAAAATCTTACGATGTCCATCAACTCCTTCTTCATGAAAGGCTTCATCATCCCTAAAATTATTTCCATTACTGGCATGGAATTAAGAAAATGAAGCCCTTTCAGACGAACCGGCAGTCCTTCTTGCAAGAAGGTGAGATACTTCTTCAGACCCATAGGACTCAATCGACCAGCGTGACCAAAGGTTATCCCATCTATGTCGACAACGAAGAGATGTCCTTTCATAGTTCCCATCTGGCGAATCCATAGGTCAGTAACCATATTCCAGTACTTCATACAGTCGTTATAGACGTAATGCGACGGATCAAGATCGATGAATCGACCGTAGGCTATTTGATAACCTTCGGGAGTTGTTCCATCGAGTTGCATGTAACACCTGTAAATCAAAATAGTCTCACAAATTTATACTATTATGGTAAGTCATGTCGAAGAATTTTTGGGTGGCACATGAGATGATCACGCCAATAAAAGTCCTCTCCGCAATGTTTGCTGACATTATCCTCACAATAAAAATCTTCTCCTTAAATATATCGCGTATGCTTGGACAACTGGTTGTATTACCTTTTTTTTCAACTCGGGAAAGTTAAACCAAAAAATCGTACAAATTCTGTGTTGGAGAATACTGACTCTCGCGGGTCCGAGACTAATTTAGCGGGTGACTATAAATCTTCTGAAGACTACTTCATGAGACTCTTTTTTAGTCAGTATGAGTTAAAGAAAAGGTTTTGGAGAAATTGCATTTTTCCAGAAAATGTGAACCAGAGAAAAATACTGAAAAAATTATGCCACTAATTACGTAATGGTTTGCCATTTCCTTGTTGTTTACTAAAAAATTTTACTGGAAAATATTATTTACTCCGGAAACTTTACGTGACTGTTGCCTAATTTCTTACGAACTTGTCAAATTTTCCATAGTTTTAGTAAAAACTACGCCGAGTAACGTAAAAATTATCCAGTTTCATAGATAAAGAATGTTGTTGGGCTACCCGATCGCGAATCATCGTCGAACTTCGGGGTACGCTGCACGACAATGGGCTAGTAGGCCAACAAAATTATTATTTTCGGAAGGACAAAATAC
This sequence comes from Fopius arisanus, assembly GCF_000806365.1. Classification (NCBI taxonomy): domain Eukaryota; kingdom Metazoa; phylum Arthropoda; class Insecta; order Hymenoptera; family Braconidae; genus Fopius; species Fopius arisanus. Next base: position 34,428 of record NW_011888007.1, read on the forward strand.
ATCTCGAATGATTTTCGAAGAGCGCGAGAGTGAATCAAAAAATATCTGATCAAGATGTTAGTGCTTAAAAGTAAGTGCATTCTTTTAATATTATTGTCATTTGACCATTAAGGCCTGCGACACGTGGTCGTACATGTGGTTGCACGCATTGATTATTGCATCGGCCTGAATTTTCGTCCTTCATCAGATAATATTTATTTTTTATTGTTATAACCAGTTTTCGTTATCCGGGCTAACCATTCTAACTCCCACTAAGTAATAATATCAATAAGCAATGGTGGACAATCAGAAATGCTTTTTCTCTTACCATTCATAACCTCAATCATTAACCGGTCTTTCATTTTGTTTTATTTGCCAATTTATATTTATTGTCATCTCAAACAATTTCGATAGCCTCAAAACATGCTGGAATTGAATTCTCAGAAAGTTTCAGCTACAAAGCGTTGTTAATTCCACACGCAGTTATTTCACAGCATTCCTTTTGCGTCTTATTGTTGTTTTTGTTTGTTTTCCAGTAGAATAAGACGGTAAGGTAGCACCCCAGGGTATAAGTAGTCCCCTTTCAGTTGATTTCCGAGTATCTATTTATATTTTTTTGCTTTCGATTATTACTTTGTACTAATATTTGCACAGAGAAAAAAATCGTAAAACTTAACAACTCATTGTGGTTGAATTTATCCGCTGTAGAATGTGATATTCAACCACCCTAGCAAACAATCATACACGCTATAGCGTGTATGTAGCGTGTATGTTGCGTGTCTGTTGCGTGGATGTTGCGTGGATGTTGCGTGGATGCAATTTTTGGATGAAAAACAGGTGGAAATCGATGAAAACAGATGAAAGAATGATGTGCGATGAATAAGGTGGATTATTCGGTGCATTTGGCGATGTTATATAAATATAAATAAACGAAAACTAATTACTCCTAAATTCTGATAATGTTCTCCTCAATTCCACCAAATTACCACCTACATATTTATGAAGAAAAAAGTTTGAAATGTTAATGAAAAAAAATAGATTCGTTCCAAATGCACAGTGCTCCGGGGCCCGCGATTAAACGGCTACGGTCAATTCGATTATCGAAGTCGGTAATATAACCCTACCGCCATCTCTCGGCATTTTCCGAACGCTGTTTTGATGCTCACTTCTGCCCATTATAGATTTTTTATAATTTATCCCCATATAAGCAAATAAACATCGCCAAATGCACCGAATAATCCACCTTATTCATCCCACATGATTCTTTCATCTGTTTTCATCGATTTCTACCTGTTTTTCATCCAAAAGTGGCATCCACGCAACATCCACGCAACATCCACGCAACATCCACACAACATACACGCTACATACACGCTATAGCGTGTATGATAGTTTGCTAGGGGAGCCAAGCATCCAAAAACCGAGTGTTGGTCAGCAGATGCTGGCCAATACATCAGCCAAGTCTGCAGGCTCGGAAATTCCTACATGGGATGGAAAGTAATTTGCATGCATGGAAAATTAAATGCCGAAATTACAATAGACAAAGCTAAGAGGAAAATCGTACATACTAACAATTTAAAACTAGCTCATATTAGACCAGACAATTAAGATGTGTTTTTTTAAATAAGTTGCATTTGTAGGGTTGAAAGAAGATTATGTCATATGTATTATGCATAGAACCATTATATTTACGTTGGTGAAAAGCTGTTCATAAAACAGCTTTTTAAATAAGGCGGAAGGTGAAGTAGCCCCAGGGGCTATACGATATCTTCCTATTTTCTCAAAAATGATAAGATATTTTCACTGAAAGTCTTTTCCAAAATGGTGCGAGTGAAATTTCAAATCGTAATCTGATATATTTTTTATGGATAAAATAAGAAAATTGTAAGTCCTCCGGCCGTTGGGATAAATTGCGTTGTGTGGACCTCACGGATGAGGATCTTGGATATCTAGGGTTTTTACTTTTTTTGTAAAATACATGTATGCAACGCCAAAAACGTATGACACGTAATATGCAATATGTTACATTTGTGCGATTTGAAAGGCATGTATTTCACGTAAAATGCATGTACATTGTAAGAGTATTTTTCCCGGGTCAACACCCCGGGAGAATCCTCAAACTATTCTGGCTGCCGCCTCTATCGTTCACGATTGGGCGCCAGCCAGGTTTTTCTGGAAAACCTGACGGAAAACCAGCCGCGAAGGAATTTCGTCAACTCCGCGGACTTTCGGTGGCGGGTCTCACAATGCCGAGCCAGCATCAGCATGACACGGTAGAGTGGGCGAGGTTCACCAACGTACGAGTAACTTCAATCACTAATTTCTGCCGTGCTCACGGCATCGTTAACGATATCTCTCGGGGAGCGTATCTCTCCGACTCTCGTGGAGGGATAGGACCATCCCTCTCACGCGGTGCTTTCTCCTCTGGGGTGGCTCAACCCCAGACGAGACACAGATTACCTGCGAATCCTTCTCACCCCGCAGGGCGCCGAACTGCTCGAGGCACATGCGACGTAGGTATCCGGAGACCTTTCTCACCCACCTAACGTCCACCCCAACTCGAGAGCTCGGTAATAGCAATCTCATCGCGAGTCAACCCTAGAGTTACTCCCCATGGAGGCGCGTGTGACCGGACCGACGGGAAACACCTTGAATCCCAGCCCTTAGTCCACCCCAACACCATGGATTTCGCCCTAGGGATGGATCTCTGCAGCCGCGGACTCTCGTCCGTAGCCTCAAAGTAATCCATTTCACTGATCGGGGACACATAAGTGTCCCCTTCTCTCGCTATTCCAAGATTCCTTGGAACCACGTACCCTTCATAATCCCGGTAGGGATTATTGCCACCAACTGATCCCGAGCTCCTAAAACATCCGCTCGAGACCAGCACTCAACGCGAACTGTCCTGAAATCTACCAGGGCCTTCTCCCCCTAGTCTAAGCATCTCAGCGACTGTGGGTCATCCGTTACCCCACAGCCACCAATCAACTCGACGGGATCCCGGGGGCGCTAGTCCTTTCACCTAGCCGTTGGTCCCTGGTCTAAGTCGACGGCGCCCTTCGGAATCACCCAGTTGGAACGCCAGTACGTCGGCCCTGAACTCCCTAACACAGCTGGGTGGATTTCCGAATTGGGAAACAGCAATCGTCAGCGCCATCACAGTGTTCCGAAACATGGTCTCACCCTACCACGTTTCTTCCCACTGTGTGATTGGTCTAATTTACCTTCGGAGCGGCCTGATTGGCTGTCGTCCGATGGTCTATTCATCTTTCGCTCGGCTATTTCAGCCGGCGTTAGATGTCGCTCCCCTTACCTAGTGACTATCCTAGTAATAATCACTAGTAACGAGAAAATCTCGTTACAACATGATGTCGAGAATGCATGAAATGTAACATACAATATATTACATATCTAACATTTCAAAAGCATGTATCTTACGTTATACAGGGTGTCCGAGATAAAAATGTACACCCAAATAACTATTGAATGTGGGTAGTAATCGAAAAATCTTTCAAATAGAAGTTGTAGGCCTCCAAGTGGGAAAAATAATGAGATATGTTTTGAGCATTTAAGTCTTCATGTTTTTCTGCTACAAGCATAAGTTCATTTTTTTCATATGGGATCAAAAATTTTCTTGTAACAAAAGTTGTTGTAGTCGATGAGATGAATCTAATGATGTCACACATGTGTTTTTTATGCTTTCTGAGCTCAAAAGTACTAAAAATCGAACTTGTCAACGATATTCCAAATTCAGACACGATAAACAGATAAACAGATAAACAGTAAATAAGAACCAGTAAACACCAAAGTGTAAATACCTGGGCTATCTGGTGTACCTTCGTGTTTATTGTTTCTTAGTTAGTCCGAATCGGGTCATTATTGAGTTCAGATTTTTTTTGAGTGATTTCGCGTATCATGGTTTATTCCGCAAATGAAGTTGTGGATATTCTACTGGTTTTGGGAGAATGCCGAGGTGCATATCGCGCGGCCGCTCGATTGTATCGACAACGATCCCGAAACCGATTACGTCATCCCTCAGCTTCATGCATTCGGATTATCGAAAGAAATTGTCGAAGAGGAAGAGTTCTGCAACGACGACAACCACAACAACAACTGAATCCTGACAATCCTCGTACGCTTACCGTTTTGGCCATGGTTCACATGAACCCTCACATCTCTTTAAGAGAAATTGAGAGAGATTCAGGTATTCCACGAAGCATAGCTCGCGATATATTGAAATCGAACCGTTACCATCCATATCATATCAGATTGACACAAGCACTGTCTGCACAAGGTAGACAGAATCGTGTTGCTTTTTGACACTGGGCCATAGGGATCTTGAACGAAAGTCCCGAGTTTTTCCAAAATGTCCCTTTCAGTGATGAAGCGATGTTTAAAGTACTGGCACATTAAACCGTCATAATTCCCATTATTGGTCTATGGAAAATCCTCACTGGACTCAGCACATTGACCACCAGCATTAGTGGAGTGTAAATGTGTGGTGTGGCATTGTTGATGGGCAAGTGATTGGGCCGTATTTTTTCAACGGAACAGACACCGGTCAACGCTATTTACAGTTTTTACAAGATGACCTCCCACTTTTATTAGAACATGTACACTTTGACACAAGACTAAGAATGTGGTTTCAACAAGACGGTGCGCCACCGCATTTTACACTTTGTGTAAGGAATTATCTCAATGTTCTGTTTCCTCGTCGTTGGATCGGCAGAGGTGGTCCTGTTCTTTGGCCTCCGCGACAACCTGATCTAACTCCACTTGATTTTTATTTATGGGGCTACAATAAAGATGTAGTCTACAAAAATCGACCAACGACTGCAGAAGACATGAAAACACGTATCAGAGGCGCTACTGCCAACATTCCTCAACAAACGCTTCGAAATGTTGTGCAGAGTTTCCGACGTCGACTTGAGTTGTGTCTTGAAGTAAATGGTGAGAACATTGAGCAGTTGTTGTAACGTCTTTCTAGTAGAACAATCCATTGGCGCCTTTTTGTTTCTCCTTTATTTTTCTGTTTATCGTGCCTGAATTTGGAATATCGTTGACAAGTTCCATTTTTAGTATTTTTGAGTTCAGAAAGCATAAAAAACACATTATGTGTGAAATTTTTGATCCCATATGAAAAAAATGAACTTATGCTTGTAGCATAAAAACATGAAGACTTAAACGCTCAAAACATATCTCATTATTTTTCCCACTTGGAGCCCTACCACTTCTATTTGAAAGATTTTTCGATTACTATCCACATTCAATAGTTATTTGGGTGTACAATTTTATCTCGGACACCCTGTATACATGTATATGTCGCATAGTCCCTAGTGGCGTCATAGGGTCCCTAGGACCACCATATTTGCCACTAGATTAGCCCGCCGGGATCCAAATTTTCAATTAAATGACTTGTAATTCTAAAAATGAATGTAAGTGAATTATTCTCACTAGCTAGAAATAAGGTATATAGATGTTAAGAAAATAGATTTAGAAACACGCGTGAAGAGGAAATGACTAATAAATTTAGGAATAAATCGAGATACGTGCTCGCGTATCGGCCAAGTAAAAGTTTCGCCTCTATCGAACAAAAAAGGCCGAAAGCGACGGTGTATCTATACACGATACAACTACCCCTCCGACTAACTCCTAATCGTTTTAAATCCATAAAATACAAATGCCACAAGTTACGTAAAATCTGTGCACTGTTACATTGTATAAATCGCCCTCAAACTTTCCATTGATATAAATTTTCCCTCTTTTCGATTAATATTGGCAACAATACGCCCATAGCAATGGGCTCATTTGAATATTCTCCCGATTTCTATTATCTTTCGGTTACATTGAAGTCACTGAGTTGGTAACCGTTCGATCCAACCTAACCTGCGCCAAATTTAGCGCTGCGATGTTGCCATTAGTGTATTCAAACCGTTCAATTGTTTCAATTGGTCGTTACTGATATTGAAAAAATCCGTGAATTCTTCCCAAATGACAAAAACTGGTCTTTTTGTAAAAAAACTGAGCCTAGTAAAAGTTTTGCTCAATTGATTCCGTAAAAAACTCGTGTTTAGCCGAAATATGACGTTCCTAGAAATTAAAAAAAACTCAGGAAATGTACACGAAAACGCCAAGAAAAGTGATAGGACTCGATTGAAAGGATTCAATAATAAAAATTAAAAAATCAGTAGAGGAAGGACCAGCTTACTTGGAGCAGTTTTATTTACAAGATGATGCTAAAATGAAATTTGATTAATAATTAAAAATGGCCGAAGATAATCTTTGGCTTTAACTCTAGGTCTTGGGAAAAACCGCGTTAAATAAGTTGGTTCGGCCTCTACTGATTTTTTTATTTTCATTATTGAATATTGTTAATCGACTCGTATCACTTTTCTTAACGTTTCCATTTGGATTTTCAGAGTTTTTTTTAATTTCTAGGAATGCCATATTTTGGAAAAACATGAATTTTTTGCGGAATCAATTGAGCGAACCTTTTACTTGGCTTAGTTTTATCATAAAAACACCAGTTGTTGTTATATTTCCCTAGCAAACTATCATACACGCTATAGCGTGTATGTAGCGTGTATGTTGTGTGGATGTTGCGTGGATGTTGCGTGGATGTTACGTGGATGCCACTTTTGGATGAAAAACAGGTAGAAATCGATGAAAACAGATGAAAGAATCATGTGGGATGAATAAGGTGGATTATTCGGTGCATTTGGCGATGTTTATTTGCTTATATGGGGATAAATTATAAAAAATCTATAATGGGCAGAAGTGAGCATCAAAACAGCGTTCGGAAAATGCCGAGAGATGGCGGTAGGGTTATATTACCGACTTCGATAATCGAATTGACCGTAGCCGTTTAATCGCGGGCCCCGGAGCACTGTGCATTTGGAACGAATCTATTTTTTTTCATTAACATTTCAAACTTTTTTCTTCATAAATATGTAGGTGGTAATTTGGTGGAATTGAGGAGAACATTATCAGAATTTAGGAGTAATTAGTTTTCGTTTATTTATATTTATATAACATCGCCAAATGCACCGAATAATCCACCTTATTCATCGCACATCATTCTTTCATCTGTTTTCATCGATTTCCACCTGTTTTTCATCCAAAAATTGCATCCACGCAACATCCACGCAACATCCACGCAACAGACACGCAACATACACGCTACATACACGCTATAGCGTGTATGATTGTTTGCTAGGGTCGTACACTGGGCAGCTTCGTTCGCCGATACTCGATACTTGGTTGGCCCACATCGATCCAACAAAGTTCGGTTTGTCCATCATTGGCAATTCATGGGCCCCACATAGTTTCCCCAATATCCGTCACTTAACATAATTATTGAGTATAATCACATTATAATTAACATTAATCAATGAAATCTGTTGAAATTTCAGCAGAATCAGCATTCATTGAGGCCAAGTGAATAATAAATGAAAAATTCTTAAAAGGAGGCGTTCGTGATAATTGCAATTATTTTTTAATTAGTTAAATTACAGAAATACTCAGTAATCGAGTGATAATTCATTTTCTATCAATTGATCAAAGAAGGACAGAAATGTGCAAAAATAACTGACTGAAATTTATGAAGTCGTTTTTATGCTCTTACTACAAGAGTTCCGTATTAGGTTAGTGGTTAGGGCGTAGGACTAGTGTGCGAAAGACCGTAGGTTCGAGTGTTGTCAGGTACAAAATTGGAGTTCGTCGATTAGGTTTTTTCAGGGTCGATATCGTTGCCGCCGTGGTCAGGGATGACTAATAAATCATCAAAACGAGAAAATTTTCTTTTTTCACTTTTTATTAATTAATTGAATGAGTGCCTCGGTAGCCAATCATATGCCGAGCATTTACAGTCTACTCGGTTGTTCTTTTTTATTAGTAGCTTCTTTCAATTACCGTCAAAAGATTTATAATAGGATAAATTTCAATAAAAAATAAATATTATTAATATTTTCGGGTAAAATTAATAAGATTCGGCTGTCAATCGGCTGCCATCATTGGGCCAAGAAGGAACCGATAATCGGGCCGGAGTTATCATCCAAGGCTCGAGAGAGCATTGGGCCAGTCTCTTTTCCGAGCTTCAGAAATATTGGCACCGAGCTTGGCCCGATCCTCAGGCGAATCCGGTCATCCTACATGGGATGGCCCTACCCAATTAAAATCGAATTTAGATGCCTTTGGTTCCTTATGTTAATATACTTGGTCTCCTTCCCCAAACTCTTGCGCATTTTTTTTTTATCGTAATAAATCTTGCTCGTTTCCTTAGCCTTTTCCAAGTTAGTCGCAGCCGTAGCCTGCGTGGTAGTTATTAATTAATTAGTAATTCTTTGCATTCTGAGGATCTTACAGAAATTTTTCATAACTTTACTTATGAAGTTACTACCTTGATCAGTATGAATGGCCCTTGGACATCCGAAACGGTTGATAAATTGTTCAGCAAGAGCGAGAGCCACAGTTATCAAATCGATAGTTGATAAAGGGCTACCATCGGAATACTTCATAAGATTACCCAGAATCGTTCATAAATATCGGTTGTTTCTATTCGTTTTAGGTAAGGTCCCTACGATGTCAATCTGGATTTTATCAAAAGCTCGTTTGCCATATAGGATGGCCGGATTGGCCTGAGGATTGGGCCAAGCTCGATGCCAACATTTCCGAAGCTCGGGAAAGAGACTGGCCCAATGCTCTATCGAGCCTTGGATGATAAATCCGGCCCGATTATCGGTTCCTTCATTGGCCCAATGATGGCAGCCGATTCACAGCCGAATCTTATTATTTTTACCCCAAAATATTAATAATATGTATTTTTTATTTAAATTTATCCGATTATCAATCTTTTGACGGTGATTAAAAAAGGCTGATAATGAAAAAGCACAACAGACTGGACTGTAAATGCTCGGCATATGATTGGCTATACCGAGGCACTCATTAAATAAATAAATAGGAAGTGAAAAAAGAAAATTTTTTCGTTTTTATGATTTATTAGGTATTCCTAACCACGGCGGCAACGATATCCACCCATCAATCCACGAATTCAAATTTTGCACCTGACGAGATTCGAACCTACGATCCTTCGCACACTAATCGCACACTAATCGCACACCCTTACCACTAGCCTAATACCTTTTTTTTTTTTTTATCATGTTTATTTAGCGAAAGGGAACAATACATGTGTTGAACAGAAGATTAATAACTAAGTGACGTATAAGCTACGGTATAAACGTGAGGAAAACGTAGTTGTGACGAACGGTATATGGTGTGCGACATATATACGAAGCGATGCTTGCGTCATAGTCGTTGGGTGTTTGACTTAGTCCTAATTATATTTGTTGGAAATGTTGTTTATTTTTTGTGGTGTTTCGTGTCTGTGACATTGGTTGTTTTTATTTCTTCAGGACCAGAAAGTGGCCAGTAAAACTGATCTTTTTATGGTGTGAATATATAAAGCTTATTATTTAAGATAATTATATACTTATATACATATATACATGGGGTGAGGGGGTATATACAAGATGCGAGTTAGGGTGGGATGGTGGTGGCTGTTTCTGATAACCAACAGTATTTTTTCGTTTCCTTTGTGTAATCGAATTCTAAGTCTCTATCTGATAAGATAGTATCATATGAGATTAGTTGTTTTTCTAATATGCAGTCTAGGTTTTCTTTAGATTTGATTTTTTTCGGTTGTTTGCCTCTTTTGGCATAATAGGTGACTGGGATATTCGTTTCGTTTTGTATTAGGTTATTTTTGTCGAGGTATAAAAACCTTCTGGGGGGATAAATCCCGTTTTTAAAGTGCTTATAATGTAATTATCAGTTACGTAGTATGGGGTACCAATTAGATTGTTGACTTTTCTGGTTTTTGATGATTTGTATATGGGGTTTCTGATTAATTTCAATGTAACACAATCGAACCTGTGGATATTAGCATAATTGTAGATGGTATGGTTACTGTAGGCCTTGAGATAATTAGATTGGGGGGTGCGATATTTGTTAAGACACGCTCTGATGCATTTTCATTCGAAGATTCTCACTTTTTCCATTTGTTTATTTGTAACATTGAACCAGATTGGATGTCCATATGATAAAATTGGCCGAATTAGAACATGGTAACACATAATTTTTATTCTTTTATGTGAATATTTATTTTTGAAGAGTTTTAAACTGGCTTTGAAAGCGTTATTGGCCTTTTCTAACTGAATTTCTAGGTGGTTTTGAAACGACATGTTATTGTCAAAGTGGACACCGAGGTATTTTACTATGTTTTTGTTAGGAATTGTGATTCCGGAGCCATCTCTTTTTTCGTTAATAACAAATTTTTTCCAATTCTTACGTGTGTCATTGTGTACAGAGCTTAATACAGGTTTAAACAGAATTGTTTTGCATTTTCCCGGGCTTATTTTTAATTTCCAGCTATAATAATAATCATTTATTGTGTTAAATATATTTTGTAGGTCATTTTGTATCACAAAGACTTTGGTATTTGAAATATACCCTAGCAGGTCGTCCGCAAATGCTAGAGCTTTCTTGCAAGGATCAGTGTTAAGGCCGAAAAGTTCTAGGAGATCACATGTATAGAGATTGAATAGAATTGGAAAGTTCACCGTCCCTTGCTGTAAACCGTTTTTAACTAGAAATATTTTACTTGATCTGAATGATCCATTAGTAACAAAGAACTTTCGATCGTGAATCATACTGTAGATCATTTTAACTAGATGATCATAGCAACTAGATCACAGCGTTTCTAATTTTAATTTTTACATTAGTATTCTTATTTGATCTAGCATGGAAGATGATTGCTTCAGTTTTAGCAGTGGTCACTGCTATCTTCCATTTGAGTAGTTCATTAATAACAAGAAATGCTGCATTTTCCACTCTGGAAATGGCCTTAGTGAGCGAGACACTTGAGGAGACAATGGCTAAGTCGTCAGCGTAACCGGCTAGGTTGGTGTTAGAGGGGAGTTTAGAGAATACTGAAGTAATATGTAAATTAAATAATAACGGTGATAAGATGGACCCCTGTGGGACTCCGGCAACAATGTTGTATAAGGCGGAAAGCGAGCAATTAACCGTAACTCTGATTTGACGATTTCGGATGAAAGATAAAATGATTTTTGCTAAGTAATTAGGAATTTTTTGATCAATAAGTTTATGAATGAGGCCAGCCGGCCATACTGAGTCGAAGGCTTTTTCGCTATCCAAAAGTACAATAGCTGTGTTTTCAATTTTTTCTTTGGCGGTTTTGATTAAGTTGCTGATGCGTAGGAGCTGGTAGTTTGTCGAGTGGTGTGCTCTAAACCCAAATTGTTCATTGGGAATAATTCTTAGATTATAAATTACTTTATCTAATCTTATGTGTAACAGTTTTTCGAAGAGTTTCGCCATATTAGGAAGTAAGCTGATTGGTCTATAACTAATAGCTTCGTTTGCTGGTTTACAAGGTTTTAATATAGGAATAACAATCGCACATTTCCAATATTTTCGGAAGTATTGCAACCTGAGGCAAGAGTTGAAGACTTTTGTCAGGTAGACAGTAGCTTTCTTTGGGAGATTTTTTAAAACGATGTTAGGGATAGAATCCATGCCAGGAGCAGCTTTATTTTTTAATTTCCTAATGAGGTTAGATACTTCGGAAGGGTTCGTTAGGAGCTCAGGAGGTGTTTCAACGAGGGTACTTGATGCTAGTTTTTTAATTTGTGATTCAACTTTTTGGACAAACGAAGAATTACCTCTTTGAGCAGTACTTTTGTGAATGAATGCATAGTGAGTGCCGAGACATTTCTTTTGTTAAAGAAATTTTGAAGGATTTGAGAAGGGGGCTGCGATTTTTCTGCCAAGTTTTCCTTAATGTATTTTTTTTCTTGATAAGCAATTTAATGAAGTGAGGTAAGCGCTCAACTTTGATAGTTAGTGGAAAGTGTGGAGTATTTTTGGAAATACTTGATGTGATGGTGGTTACTAAGTTAGTAATAACTTTATCAATTTCAGGTGTGGATTGAGTGGGGGGGTTTGCACTTATGATTTCATCATCTAGGTCACGCGTAAAAGACTTCCAGTCGGTTTGATTAAAGTTCAACTTTTTATTGTTATTCACTTTCATATTACTACCAAATATAGAGTAAAAGAATGGAAGATGATCAGAAGGTGAGTGGTCTAACATTTGGAAGTTACTTATTAGGTTAGATCTATTGGAGATAGCAAAATCGATGGTGGAGGGGTTGTTCCCATTATTGGGATAGTGAGTAGGGGAGTTTGGAATATGAAAATAGATGTTTTGGTTAGTGACAAAGTTTGCTAAAAGTTTCCCTGATTCGTTTGTACTGTTTGAGTTCCACGTTGGTTCATGCGCATTAAAATCACCTGTATACTCAGTGTTAGAGATCTTAATTGGAGGATGTTGATTATACTTAAGAGAAGTGTGAATCGCAATGGCAACACCGCCACCAGCTCCTGATTCTCTGTCTCGCCTAATTAGATTAAAGTTAGGTAGATAGATCTTTTTGATTTTTTGGTTCAGTTTAGTTTCTGAAAACAGAGCAATAGAGATTGTATTATTTATAAGTAATTGATATAATTCTGTACATTTTGTTTTTAAGGAGTTGATATTTAGCGCTAGAGCATTAATGTGCTTGGTTTGGTGATTAGCCATTTTCATTGCTGGAGTTGTCAGAACATAGATACTCGTAAGAGCTCATAATTTGAATTTTTTCGAGTGGAGAAGATGAACATTTAATTTCGCGAAGCATGTTTTTGAATGAGTTTATTATGGAAGGAATATTTAATCTGTTCATCTCTTCAACAATGAATTTGTCGTCTTCAACGTGGTTTTTGAGGACATTAACATGAGTTTGGGATTGTGATTGAAGTTGTACTGGCCTTTGGGTATTGCGTGCAGAGTAGTCCGATGAAGGGATAATGGCAGGTGAGTTTATTCCTCGGAGTGGGGGGAAGATCGTTCTAGGAGAGTTGGTTGAAGTAAAGTTGAAGATTGGTGGTATTGATGAGGCAGGAGTGGTTGGTTGTGATTGGTGTTGGTTGTGAGATGCAAGATGTGGTTCTGAGCAAGCTGAGCGTGATACATTGCCGTGAAGGGGTTGGTTCCAGAAGCATGCGTTGTTGGGTGAAAGCGATGTTTGGGGTTACGTTGGTTGGCTCCCTTCTTTCTGGTTTTGTCAGCAATGACCTTGAGTCTTGTTGGGCATTGACGAAAGTTGGCTGTGTGGGCACCATCACAGTTAGCACATTTAAGGTTAGGAGCTGTGCATTCGGTGATTGGGTGATCTTCACCACATTTAAGACACTTGACCAGATGTTTACAGTGTTTGCTGGCGTGACCAAAGCTTTGGCAGCGGAAACATTGAAGAGGTTGATCATCAGTTTTCATTTTTTCAATTGTGAAGGTGTGATAAATGATTGATTTCACAGCCTTGATTTTGTTAATGGTGGTGTCTTTACCGGTAGTAATTGAAAAAATTGGGAGTTTGATACCAGGGGGTTTATCAGGGTTTTTCTTGATGAATTGTTTGACTGAAATAACCTGAATCACTTTGGTTTTCAGATCTGACTGGATTTCGTGCTCTTCAAAGGACGCTGGTAGTCCTTCAATTATAAATTTGTTGTTTTTTTCATCCTTGTGGCCATGAGTATCGTATTGAAAATTGGAGTGATTAAAGATTTGGGTTATTTTCTTGTGATCGTTTTTGTTTTTCAAACGGATGATGGACTTGTCCCCACCGAATTTGATAGGGAAGTTATTATTTGGTATGTTTTGACAAATAATGTCGAAAAGAGATTTTGTAGAGGTGGTTTTGGTGTGGATGGAGATCGGTGGGGCTGAGTTGGAGCCACGAGGTGGAGAAGTTGGAGTTCTCAGAAGTTCTCACCACGTGGAGAGTTAAGTTCAGTGGTACTTGGAGCTTGTTTTTTGGTTGTTTTTTTGCCAGGTGGAGACATATTTTTCTTCTTAATAGAAGCAGAAGGGTTGAGTACTTGTTTAGTCGGCACAATTAGTGCCTATACAATTAATAGATGTTGATATGAAAAACTAATATAAAACAACTGCGCAATATAGGTTAGTCGGACTGCCGCAGGGCCCAAGCGTGCGAGAGAAACGTAATAACCTAACCTAACCTAATACCTAAGTCTTCTAGTAGAATCATAAAAACGACTTCATAAATTTCAGTCAGTTATTTTTGCGCATTTTTGTTTTTCTTTGATCAATGAATATAGACAATTAAACATCAGTAGATTACTGAGGATTTCCGAGATTTATTGAATTAAAAAATAATTGCAACAATTATAGTAATTATTATTTTTCTAGCAAACGCCTGGTTTTCCGAATTTTTCAATTATTATTTTCCTGGTATCAACGAATGATCATTCCGATGAAATTTTAACGGATTTTATTGTTTAATGTTAATTATAATATAATTACACTCAATGAATATTTCAAGTGACGGATATTGGCGAAGCTACGTAGGACCCATGAATGGCCAATGATCGACCAACCAATATTTATTCAACAGATTGGGGCTTTACCATTGGACCAACATTGCTCAACCGAACCTCGTTGGATCGATGTAGGCCAACATATTGGCCGAATATCGAACAACCGAGCATTGGCGAACGATGCTGGCCAGTGTACTGGCCCCGCATCCGAAAACCGAATGTTGGCAAACCGATGCTGGCCAATACATTAGCCAAGTCTGCAGGCTCGGAAATTCCTACACAGGGAATTGATATTTGAGTATTAGGTTTTTTTCAATACAGAATTTCATGGTCGCCCTATTGACTATTTCGAAGATTTTGCTAAGGTTATGTAGGAGGGATATGGGCCTGTAGTTGGATGCGTCCTGAGTGTTTGGCTAATTTCCATGCTGAGGGAAAGTATGTATTATTCAGTGAGTTATTGATGACTATGGATATTTGCTCTATCAGAGAATTGGGTAAGTGTTTTAGAACTATGTGTGGAATCTTATCAAAACTGGAGGATTTTTTGTTGGGGAATTTTTTCAGAATGCTTAATAGGTCTGTTAGTAAAATATTTGTTGTCTAACTTGACAGATAGGCAGCTTGCGGGGATTTCTTCACTGAAGTTTGTGACTGTGTTGTTGTTGATTTTATCATAGCTTATAGCTTCTTTAAGTTCATCGATTTTTAGTTGGATTATATGGTTTAAGACTGGGTTACCCATATGGAGGTTTTAGATATTGGCAGCTTCGAAAGGGGCGCCATTCACATCGAGTTTTAGGGAATGGCCTGAAATAATGGTTGATCCATTACTGTCACTGATTCTAGCGTTTATGGAGATTTCTGCTGATTCAAGAAGGTCAATTCGGGTCGCGGGGATGAGGAGGGTATCGATGTCACTTCCGGTTTTGGGTCGAAATATTTTATTCAGCGTGGAGAACATTTTAGAGGAGTCATGGCGAGGGATTTTTTTTATTTTTTCTTTCCAGTATCTCGTGACCGATTTAGAAAATTCCATTTTTATTCTTATATTTATGTTACGGATTGCTTCCTTTAGTAGTTTGATTTCGTTTGAGTACCAGAGTTCGTTGTTCTTTTTATGAATTTTATTTATTTCTGTGATGAGAAAACTTTTGTTTTTTTGCAATTTTATAATTTTTTTATTCAAGTATTCCTTGAGGCGGCTTTTCGGTCTGATTATTGGGTTTTTTTTTGTTATGGCATTTAATATTACTTTATTTATGTCCATTATACATTGATCAATTTTCACGTTACTGAGATTTCTGTTATGATCGAAATTTAATTTGGATGTTTTTGTTATTAAATCCCCGAAGTTCTCCCAGTTAGTAGCTCCATAATTGAGGACTCTTTCAGGACTGTGAATCTCAACTGTTTGCAAATTTTCGTTTGTTATGTTGAACAGTATACCCCTATGATCACTGTCATAATCTATAGTTTTAAGTCTGTCATCTGTTTCTGTGTCTCATAAAGAAAGGCGAGAGTCCATAATTATGACATCTAGGTGCGATTCTTCTCTACGCATTGACGGCTGGTATGAGCTAATAATTTTAATTTTGAATTCGAGTTCGTTCTCCATTATCCATTTGTTTAGAGCTACCCCACGATCGTTTGGGCTGCGGTTGCCCCAATTTTCGTGTCTGGCGTTAAGGTTCCCGGCTAATATATAGAATACATCGGGATCGTTGAGTTTTAGCTCCGTGAAAAGCTTTTGGAGCTCTTGTATGAATTCCTTTTTGTTGTTACCCGCGCTGTAGGCTGCTATAAGGAGGAGCTTATTATAATTGTTTATGTTGAGTTTAATCATTTTTGTCTGGAGTGATTTAAAATTTGAGATTGATATCGTGTTGATTTTAGTGGTTTGGAATTTGTTTTTTATTAGGATGGCAGTGCGCCCGGCTCTTCTAGCTTTTTTAGCTTTTCTGTCATCTCGTATCATGGTATAATTCTCGAAATAGGGTTTATGATTTTACGCTAATTTTGTTACGCTAAGGAAGATGCAATCTGGATCATTTTTGCTTCCGAATGGAAGCATTGCAATCGTCCGATCCCGACCGGAAAAAAAAATTCTAATTTTGCTTGGAAACGATGTAGAATGGTCTGAAATGTAAAAATACAAAAGTTTTTGAGAATGTCTGAGCGTGGTGCCCCTGGCCAGGGGTGATTTTTTAGTTACGAAAAGATAAAGGTGGGTAAAAAAATTCCAAAAAAATTGAAATTTTGTCAAATAGTAGGTAAGAGTTGAGGCTAACTATGGAATGAAAATTCTGCTAGATCGGTCAAGCCGTTTTTGAGAAATCGTGATTTGTTTAGAAATCGTTTTTTCGAAATATCTCCAAAACTAATGGAGGTATTCAGTTTTTTTTTTATTTCATTCTCTTCGCCATGATTGGCTCTATTGGAATCAATCAAAAATTTGAAAATGAACTCTGGAAAAAATCATAGTTATTGTCACTTTTATGTTTTTGAAAAAAAAATGTTGTACGCACTCTCACCCCCGCAAAAATCGAGATATCAACTTTAAATTTTGACGAGATTGTCCTTTTATCGCTGCAACGGATGGTATTGAAAATGAGTAGGATTGACTGATTAGTTCCGGAGATATGCAATTTTTAGTGTAAAATGATTATGTGGAATATCTCAAAATTGACTTGACCGAATTCATTTTTTTTTATATGAAAATTTTTGTCTCGATGTCGCCTGTCATGATCAATCAAAATATATAGAGTTGCCCATACAAACTTTTCGAGATATTTAGATTTTTTCGTTTTTCAGTTCAAATTGTTGTACGCATTCTCACCCTCGCAAAAATTGAGCTATTAACTTCAAATTTGGACGAGATTGTCCTTTTATCACTGCAACAGATGGTATTGAAAATTAGCATGATTGACTGATTAGTTCCGGAGATATTCAATTTTTAGTGTAAAATGATTATGTGGAATATCTCAAAATTGACTTAACCGAATTCATTTTTTTTTATGTGAAAATTTTTGTCTCGATGTCACCTGTCATTATCAATTAAAATATATATAGTTGCCTATACAAACTTTTTGAAATATTTAGATTTTTTCATTTTTCAGTTCAAATTGTTGTACGCATTTTTTTTAATTCCATTCTTTTCGTCATGCTTGGCACTATTGAAATGAATCAAAAACTGGAAAATACATCCTGTAAGTAATCATAGCTATACGACACTGTTATGTTATTGAAAAAAAAAATGTTGTTCGCTCTTTCATCCGCACAAAAATCAAGCTATTAAGACTGCAAATTTCGACGAAATCGTCCGTTTATCCCTACAATGGATAGTATGAAAAATGAGCTTAATTGAGCAATTGGTTTAATAGATATTCAAATTTTCGTGTAAAATGATTCTATAGCTCAGAATATCAGGATCGAATTCGTTTTTTAAATTTGAAAATTTTAGTCTAATAGATGCTTAATTGCTACGACCATTTAACATTCGTAGTAGATCCAAACTGACGAGGAAAAATATATTGTTAAAATCATTCGGAAGCCCGCCATCAATTTATTGATGGCAAAAAAATATACCTATACATTTCGCTAAATCCTCCACAATGACATAATTGTTGTCGCCTACTTGTTTGCGATGAAGGTGAGTAATGAGACCCTGCGGTGGTTTGTTATTATTGACTTTACGTTGATGACAAAACATTATAGTTCGTCAATGGGCAAAAGTTTCTGGCTGGGTGAAGATGCATTATCAATTTTTTTTCAGAGGGATCTTGGCCTCCACCAATGCTTGTACTATGGACTCGAGTTGATTACTGTGTTGGATAGTTGTGCCTTGCAGATTAATACTTGTTATTATTTCGTTTTTGAACTGATTTAGTAAGTTGACTAAATTATCTGATTCATTTGAGTATGTGTGGGTAACAGGTGGCTTCATGGGTTGGCTATGTGATTTGGGATTTACCGTGTCGTGGAACTGCAATGGAGTACCACGTTTTTGGTAAGGGTCATTACCATTGGGGGTCGGCTGAGAGTGAGTTAATTTGGTAGCTGAACTGTATGGAAAGCCAGGAATCGTTTTTTGGGGAATTTTTTTCACGTTTGAGGGCATTTTTGTTCAGCATTTTTGCGTCCTTTCGTAGTATTTTATTTCTCACTGTTTTTTGTGTTGGGCAACCTCTATACGAGGCGGGGTGTCCTTCCTCGCCACAAGTGATGCACGTGACTTTGGGAAGTACAACGTGGGATACGTTGTCTGGCAATTCGTCGATGGACATATAGCGTGGGCACTCCCCTGGAGCGTGAGAAGCTGTGCATTTGACGCAGTTATAGTTGAGTTTGCAATTTGATGCTGTGTGGCCAAATCTTTGGCAATTTCTACATTGGGTTATGTCGTTATTTCTATGTTTAATTTTTTGCCAGTTGATTACTTGATGGGAGAGTCGGGTGATTTTTTTCACATTATCCAGGCATCAAGTGCTGGTGACTTCGACAATAAAGATCGGCAATTTTCTGTTAAGCGAAGAGGATTTCTTGGTTTTAAAGTGCAAGACTTTTGTGAACTCAACGTTTTTTAGATGAGAATCCTGTTTTTTCAGCTCTTCCAGAACTTCTTGGTGGGTAAAATCCCCATCTAACTTTTTCATTAAAATGGTTTGGAATTTAAGCTCTTTGAGGGTGTAAGAAAAAAATTCTATTTTGTTAGTAATGGGCATTTCCTGGATTGTCAGGTAATCTTGGAGGTTATCTAAATATACTGTTGTTTTGTGATTTGTTATTCTTTTCGTGGAGAATTTGCCTATCAGTTTGTTACTTATTTTATTGATAATTAGGTTGATGACATCTGTTGATGTGATATTATGAATGTTAATGGGTGGGGGCTTACTCTTATTGTTTATCAGGTTCAAGTGAGGTTGTGAGGGAACTGAGTCAGGGTTGTTTTGTGCTGCGGTGTCTGGCTGGCTGCTCTGGGTACTTGAGGATCCTCGCGACCGTGTGGGGCCGTCTTGCGATGACGTCGGCAAGTGCATGGTGTCTTTGATCTTTAATGTCGGTTTAGGGAGTTTGGGAAACGACTCTGACCTCGTTGATGCTGATACCTATTGGCGTTGGTTGGTAGTTTTATTTGCAGTCTTCATCTCGATATTGTTGGTCTGGTTGTCGAGGGAGATTTGCAGTTTCTGTATTGTCAGGTTCAGGGTCTTAATGAGCGGAATGTTTTTTTCGACTGTTTTGTTGAGATTGTTGATGGTTGCTTGTTAATCCTCTGTTTTCTTTATTTAAATTTTCCATCCAGCTAGCACTCTCGGGCAATGTTTCGGTGTCCGTGTCTATGACAGGATTGTCAAATTCTGTGGAGAATTCTGAGTCACTGATTGAGTTAAATACTGAGCTGTTGTTGCTGGGTTTTGGTCTTTTGATTCCTTTCTGTGATTTCTGGGGTTGTCCCTTTTTTGGTTTTCGCTGAGATCTTGGAGTTTCGCTAGTGATATTGGGTTTGAATTTAGATTTTTCGAGATTAAATTGTGCTTTACTTCGGACTTCATTTGCCTCATTGATTACGAGGTCGTCGGGATCAAACACTTGTCAGTCATCACTTCGGGGGGCCCCATCGTTTTTGGGGGAGCTGGGAGGCTCCATCGGAGACCTTATGCGTTCTTGATCCTTTGGTGGCGCTGGTTTGACACATTGAAATTGTGATTCTGTTTGGTGGCTGTTTTTTCTTTTTGTTTCGGGCACTCTACAATGGTTAACCGGCTACCGTGGGCACTGGGTGGCAGCGCGGCCTCTTTTTTTTTCTTCTTTTTTTTATGTTAAGATTTTTTTTATATCCTTTTTGTAGTAAAAAAAACT
The DNA here is from genome assembly GCF_000806365.1 of Fopius arisanus. NCBI lineage: Eukaryota > Metazoa > Arthropoda > Insecta > Hymenoptera > Braconidae > Fopius > Fopius arisanus. The sequence continues at coordinate 54,729 of NW_011888007.1, forward strand.
TTTTTCCTCTCGTATACCCTTTCGGCTCTTTACGATTTGTTCCCTTCCCCCCCCCAAAACCCCCTGTACGGCATTTGCCGAAGAGAGGGAAAAACCTCATTCGAGGGGAAAAACCTGCCCTGGTGCAGTCGTCCTTTTGACAGGACTACCGCTCGACAGTGAAACTGTGAGATTAGAGCACTATAAATTTTGACCGCCGGTGCCCGGGATCGAACCCGGATTATTGGCATGCTAGTCTAGCACTCTAACCGCACGGCTGCTATCGTCGGTTTACTTTTTGTAGTATTTATGTTAGTCTATGATGGATTGATTATTTTTGAGGGTGTGTCATATGGTGGTACTATTTCTTGGAACGCTGTTTGATTGTGTTGGTAGAGTTAATGGCAAATAAATCGCGGATCGCATAGGAAGGTTATTGCTACGATGTGCACTGACGGTGCGTTCAACGTAAACTGTCTAACCTAATACCTAAGTCTCCTGGTACGAGTATAAAAATGACGTCATAAATTTCAGTGAGTTATCTTTGCGCATTTCTGTCCTTTGATAGACAAGTAGATTATTGAGGGTTCCCGTAATTTGTTTAATTAAAAAAATAATTGCAATAATAATAGCAATTATTATTTTTACAGCGAACGCCTCCTTTTCCGAATTTTTCAATTATTATTCACCTGGTCTAAATGAATGATTTTGATAAAATTTCAACGGATTTCCTTGTTTAATGTTAAATATAATGTAGTTATACTCAATGATTATTTTAAGTGACAGATATTGGAGAAGCTACGTAGGGCCCATGAATAGCCAATGATGGACCAACGAATACTTGTTCAATGGATTGGGGCTTTACCAGAACCCGAACCTCATTGAATCGATGTGTGTCAATATATTGGCGGAATATCGAACCACCGAGTATCGGCGAACGATACTGGCCAGTGTACTGGCCAAGCATGCGAAAACCGAGTGTTGGTAAACAGATGCCGGCCAATATATTCGCCAAGTCTGCAGGCTCTGAAATTCCTACACAGGTTGGGAGTATCCGTAATTCGCATGGGCTGCTTGTTTTCGCTACAGAAGGTTTTATTCCTGTGGCAACTGTCACACATACGAATGAACTCTTCCATTTGCTTTCGAATTCGGGGCCAATAGAAATTCTCACGAATTTTGTAATAAACTTTTTCGATGCCTTGATGTTCTGACATAACTGATTCATGGAATTTTTTAATGAATTTTCCTCTTTCCTCGACCGGGGTAATTGTAACCTCGCCTGTGCAAACTGTAGTAGTATATTCAGAATCATTGAAGATTATATTGACAGGAGACCCTATTTCTGGCCATTCCAAAGAATTTAACTCAGAATAATAGGCAACGATGCTGAAACTTTTTGTGTTTTTATGAGCCATGATTAACTTGAGAGATTGCAAAGCAGTGTGGAGATTTTTTACATCTATTGACGAATTGAAGGTTTCACGAATGATAAGGTGGAAAACTGAATACTCTTTCTCAGTATGATAAGTCATTGCGCCACCCAAAGGACTTGCAGTATTTTTTCATTTCGTTGTGTGAATTTCTTCAGTCAGGCAAACTTGGGATTCAGATGGGAAGTTATTATGTAGGTCAATGAGCTTGGGGGATAGGGCATCAGCATTAAAATTAATTTTTTCCGGTTTGCAGACAATATTATAGTCATATTCGTTTTAACGCATGGGCCAACGCATCAATTTAGACGTAGGATCCTTGGCGGTATGAAGCCAAACCGAAGCATGATGATCAGTTATAAGGGTGAATGGATGAACCTATAAATAAGGCCGGAAATGTTCCACTCCGAATAAAATGTGAACTCTGACTGTGATTGTGAACTCCTTTTCGCTGATAAATAGTTAACTTCCGTATCTTTCAGAGTTTGAGTAGCGTAAGCCATAGGAAGATCCTTGGGCCGATGGAAGATTGATCAGGCCCTGACTGAGAACCGCGCCTATCGCGTAACCCGAAGCGTCTACTATAATACAGGTTCCGAACAGAGGATATTGCGTAGTTCTTCGAAGGCTTTATGTGCGGAGTTATTCCAGAGAAAATCATTTTTCTTTTTAGTAGTGGCGTTAGGGGTTTACCTATTTTCGCCATATTCTTAATAAAGTGACAGTAATAACCTATAAAACCAAGGAATTGTTTGATATTTTTCCGTATCCTGGGGACGGGGAAATTCTTCATAGCTTTGATTTTCTCTAGGTCTGGCAGGACATTCTTATCGGTGATTTTATGACCTGGGTAGATCAACTACTCGTGACTGAGAAAATTACACTTGTTTCAGTTTATGAGTTTGTTGTTTAACAAAACAAGCGTAAATGACAATGTCGACCATATAAACGAAGAGTTCAACTCCTTGTAGTCCCGATAAAACCATATCCATCATTCGATGAAAGGTTGCCGGAGTGTTTTTTAATCCAAACGTCATTTTGTTAAAGTCGAAAAAACCGAAGGGAGTCGAGAAAGCAGTCTTATGCTTTGATTGTTCATCCATGGGGATTTGATGAAATTCTGAAGCTAAATCCAAGGTGCTAAAATATTTTGTCCCGCCAGGCTGATCAAGTGAGTACAGCCTCTTGTTTAGAGATAAACGTGATAACGAGAATTCCATCTGATTTTAGTGGAAATGTGTGGGTGACAACTTGAAAATTTATGTCAATATTTCCCACAGGAATAGTAACTTCACCTAGAGTTCGCAGAATTCCCGATCTAATCCCAGTAACCCAGCATTTTTTTTCATTGATAATTGCACGTGAATCTAACACCTCTTTTTAGTAAGTTTTGCTGATGTCCGGTGTCGACTAACAATTGAGAATCATTTTTTATGTACTCAATATCTTTCAAAGGAATGATTCGAAGTTTTCCGATTTCATCTACCCTGATGTCGTGCGCAGAATCGGTGAATTCTGCTCGAGTAATCAGTATTTCCCCGCACCTGATCTCTCTCGACGGATCGCCCCTCACGTTTAAATGATTCGAATTATTATCACGAGTTTCACGAACCTCTTCTCTTCTCGGATATTGAAATCGACTGAAAGAATAATTCCCCCGATTTTCACGATGGTTTTGATAACGATTATCTGGTTTCGTATCTGAGTAGTGTCGTCGTTCGCGCTCCCAATTTCCCTGCCGATTATCGCGATAAGCGCGGCCTTTACGTTTCTGTTGACGCCCGGGCTCATGCCCCTTTTCTGATCTATAATTGAAATTGCGTCCGGGAGCCCACTCGTTGGGAATTGGCTTAACCCTTTGGAACTGTGGAAATGTCATGCACGTTCAGCCCTTTCTAACTCTATTCTAGTATTGCGTCTTGTAAAGGAACGTGTTTTTCTTTTGACAAGATTGTAAATCTTAATAATTCATTTCGTAAACCTCGCGTAAAGCATGTTATTGCTGAATTATTGAGAAAAGTGTTAATACCGGTAACTTCTAATTCATTTATTTCTCTCTGGCTGCCTCTAGACCACAAATTAAAACTTCCAATACTGGAGCTCCAAATAATTCAATCGGTTCATTCTCTTCTTGAACTAATCTGGGCTATTCATCTGTAATATGATCGATGTCAAAAAATTCAGTGAACGCGTCTTTTAACAACGTGAATAATCCTTGTAATGTTTCAGGTGTTTTACGGCTCGTAATGAGTTGCCTAGCATGTCCCGTTATGCAACTGATGATTTTTCTTTGATTACTGTTTCGGCCTTTTCTAACGCGCCTGATTTCTATGGTAATGACAATGTACGGTTATTGAAAGCACCTTCCCATGTAGGATTTGCCAACCTTTGGAACACGGGCGAGTATTGGGCGGAAGTCAGTTGTCCGATCATAGGGGCCACGATGAAAGGCCGTTCATTAGCCGATGTTGTCCCAACCGACCATCGAGGCCCCGGTGAAAGGCCGTTTATTGGCCGATGATGTCCCAACCGATCATTGGGGTCCCGATGAACGGCCGTTCTTTGGCTGATGATGTCCTCACCGATCATCGGGTTCCTATGAAAGGCCGCTGATTTTCCGATGATGTCTTCACCGATCATCGGCCCCGATTAAATCGAGATACCCGGTAGCGTATCGGCCATGTAAAAGTTTCGTCTCTATCCAACAAATAAGGCCGACAGCTACAGTGTATCTATACACGACACAACTACCCCTTCCACTACCTCCTAATCGTATTCAATCCATAAAATATAAACGCCACAAGTTACATGAAATCTGTGAACAGTTACATCATATAAATCGCCCTCATAGTTTTCATTGATATAAGTTTTTCCTATTTTCGATTAATATTGGCAAGGGACCCTGCGCCGTCACTAGGGGCTACCCAAGTAGGGTTTCGGTATTGGGCGAGCCTTGGTCCAAGCCTGGTAAGCCAATAGCCAGTACTGGCCGGCTTTTGGTAAATTAAATGGTCGATCATTGGTCCAACGTTTGGATGATAACGCCGGGCCAATAATGGCAAACAATAATTGACCAAGCATTGGGATCATGTCGGGCCCAATTTTGGCCCACAATTGGCCCAAGACTTATTTGCCAAGTACCAATATTGGAAATATTGGAGAAAAAAAATTATTAATGCTTGTTACGCCCATTTTCCTATTAATTACGCCTTAACTCATAACTCCTAACTCAACAACGCTTGAAAAAGCCGATTTTGTTAACTTAAAATCTCCCGCCTACGGTTGGGTTTGAACTCGGAACCCTTCGCATACTAGCCCAACGACTTAACCAC
>NW_011888007.1:60312-63144 GCF_000806365.1 Fopius arisanus
TGGATTTCCATGAATTGGACCAATCTTTGCCCATTATTGGGTTACAATAGTATGTACGCCAGATCTTAACCAAGCATTGGTCCAATGATTGACGATTGGCAAACCCTACTTGGGATATACAACATATACATGTATATAACGTAACGATACATGCTTTTGAAATGTTAGATATGAAATATACTGTACATTACATTTCACACATTTTCGACACCATGTACATATATTTTACGTAAAATACATGCTTTTCAATTCCCACAAATGTAATATATTGTATATTACGTTTCATACGTTTTTGACGTTATATACATGTAACTGACAAAAAACGAAAAAAACCCTATATATCCAAGCATCACTCATCTCTAAGGTTCACACAACGCAATTTATCTCAATGGGCGGGGGCCTTACAATTTTCTTATTTTATTCATAAAAAATAGATCAGGTAAGGATTTGAAATTTCACTTGCGCCATTTTATGGAAAAGCCTTTTAAATATTTTCAGCGAAAACGAGATGATTGAATCGGTATGGGAAAATATTTCCATGCCCAACTTTTGCTAATTGGAAAAAATAAGAAAAATGCATTGAAAAAAAAAATCCCATAGTTCACTACGGAAATGATTGCACTGCCTTTTTATTTTTATTTTTTAAATGTCAATACGTGTATTACAACTCGCGCAAATAGTTTATCTGTTGTTAACAGAAATGTATACACAGCACTCCCAAGCCCGCGTGGTGGCTAATAATGCGGTTTTAGGTAAAGTAAGTGTTTTTTACGTTTCCACAATAATAATTTTTATCCGGAGGTGGGTAAAAATTATCGAGATGCGTAATAATTTTTTTCCAGAAATCAGTAAACACTAACGCACATTTCATCGTTTTTATCCAGATATTAAAAAAAATTATCCAGATATCTAATAAGTTTTATCCACGCATAGAAGAAATTTTTATTAAGAAGACATATTATTCGGAAACGTTTATTAAACATTATCTACACCAAGGATACTTATTACTCCCGTATGATACTCTTACACAATTACCCTCCTATTCATCTAATTTTCGTCCGAAGCTCAAGGTCATTTTTAGTCAAAATTTCCCTCCGTGTTGATTCCTCGCATGATAGAAACGTGGGATCCAACCATTTGTCAAAAGTCTTGATCAATCGCACCATACTCATCATAACTTGAAATGATGTAAAATAAGTAAAAAAAAGACTGGGCCGAAATTTATAGTCAATCAGTTTATTTACATCAAAGTAAAAAAATGCCGTTAAAAAATCATGTTTAGATAATGATGAATCATTTAGAGACGGCAATTTGATGGAAGATTCAGAGAAATTATTGCTAGAGTTTTCCATATCTTCATAGTTTTGTAGTGCTTCGTCGACCGGAAAATTTAGAATTGCCAAAACATTCAAGAAATGAACTAACTCCTCAATGAAAAATTCTGCTGTACTTTCGTGCCGCGTAGTTGTTGCTAAAAAATTCAAGTTTTCTAATTCTTTTTGCTTTATGGTAGTTAATGTATTAGTTCTTCTAGTTCTAGTAATTGTCAACATTTATTTGGTGATCACTCCCTCTCAACACTATTGTCACATGATATTTTTCGATTCGTTATTTTGCCATTACTTACTAGCAGCACAGATTTTTCCTGGGGATGTTTTATCTCGGTGATATTTCTACATGCAACAATTCTTTAATGCTATAACACCTGATTCCATACTCACGCAGTATTGAAAGCCTGACGAAGTTCTTTCACTCCAAAGGGATCCCTATTGTTAAAGAACTCTGGTATATGGGATCGAATGGTGTAAAATGTTTCGATCGTGTTTTTTGTTGGCTCCACACGATAGTAATTGCTGTGTAGGAATACCGCCAATTCAGTAGGAGAAATTTTTGGTAAATGTGGCTGTTTCGAGCACCATTCCCGTAAGGCCTGAATGTCAGACTCCTTGAGTTCAGGTTCACGTTTCAGAAGCTCTTCAAAGGGTACTTTGGGTATCACTGCCATTTTCCTTTCTCTTTTATCGTTTGCTTTTATAGGTTATTGAGGGTATTGTTTGAATATACTCTTCGGGGAAATTTAATCACTAAATTAACGAAAATAGAAAATGTTAATCCTTAGTGTAGATTTCTTTTTCTCTTCGCAACTTAGTTAGGTTCAGTTTTCTAACATGTCGTACGTCGTACTGGTAAATAACTGAGCTATTCGCATCAATTAAATCAGTCGTCTTATGACGATCAAACACGCAACGATTCTGAACTGGCGTGACTATGCGTTAAACCATGACATTGCAATCACAATAGCTATAATTAATTGTCAGTTTCCAATAAAACCTGCTATCTACTAACATTCTTTCACATCTGTTGTTCGTTGTTATGAATAAATCACAAAAAAACTTTTGTGAAAAAATTTTGCCAAGTGGAAGTTTTATTGTATGATCATATTTTCCTAAAACATATTCTCAGTTTTATTCACAAAAAAATACGTGAAATAAAAAACACGCCAAGCATGTCCTTCACAAATCATATTGATTAGAGGGACTGAACATCACAAGTGACTGAATCCAGTAATGTAAATTTTACATGAACATCTCAAGTGACTGAATCCAGTAATGTAAATTTTACATTACTGGATTCAGTCACTTGAGATGTTTTTTATTTCACGTATTTTTTTGTGAATAAAACTGAGAATATGTTTTGGGAAAATATGATCATACAATAAAACCTCCACTTGGCAAAATTTTTTCACAAAAGTTTTTTTGTGATTTTTTTATAGGATTTCACTTCTTTTTGCAAACATCAATTATTTTCACCTTAATATAATGAACAAGATGG
>NW_011888007.1:64199-69107 GCF_000806365.1 Fopius arisanus
ACTTATGTAATGTAACTAAGGCCCGATTTCGCGAAAAATTCTCGTATTACGAGAAAAAAAAATCAAACACATTTTCAGAGTAGTTGTGTCGTGTATATTATACGCGACAGCATCGGCATGTGACGTCACACCGGTAAAACCTCCACTTGGCCGATACGCAGTCGCGTATCTTGACATCGGCATGTGACGTCACACCGGTAAAACCTCCACTTGGCCGATACGCAGTCGCGTATCTTGATAAACGTAATGAATACCGTTTCTGAATAGAATAATAACTTTTTATTGAATTTTTGACGTTTCAAAAATAGTTTTGAGGAGTCCTGAACAAAGAAACGATTTTCGTCCTACTTGTCTGTTGAAAAGGCAATCAATTCTACAGTAAAAATCAATTTCAAAATCATGCTGACATATTTATACTTTCGGATATTTGAAAATTATTGGAGAAATTCAGATCCATTTAGATTATTATAAAAACTTTTTCCTCTCGTATACTCTTTCGGGTCTTTACGATTTGTTCCCTTCCCACCCCCCAAACCCCCTGTAACGCATTTGCCGAACGGAGGGAAAAACCTCATTCGAGGGGAAAAACCTGCCCTGGTACAGTCGTCCTTTTGACAGGACTACCGCTCGAGAGTGAAACTGTGAGATTAGAGCGCTATAAATTTTGACCGCCGGTGCCCGGGATCGAACCTGGATCGTTGGCATGCTAGTCTAGCACTCTAACCGCACGGCCACTACCGTCGGCCATTTAGGTTATTATATATTATTATTATTATATTCAACGGATTTTCAGAAAACATGTGTTTAAGTGACTTAGACTTAATAAGTCGATTCTTATTGGCAAATCCCCTTTATTAGGAGTTCAGTATGTGTGCGGGGAATCATACACGGGAAGATTTCAATAAGAAAAATTACGATGTGAAAATCGTAACCGCGGCCGAAATCACGAATTCCGGGAAATATGCGTTAATTTTTTTTGGAAATTGGGACTTTAATTTTTTAAGAATACATCTCTCTATCCAAACGTCACGCATTGGAATGGTAAGAAAAAGAGAAAGAAAATTTCGATGTACATATTTTTTAAAAATGTTTTTAAGATCTGAATAATTTATTAATGGAATAGGAGAGAATATAATTACTTTCTCAAATTTTACGTTTCAAATTTGATTTCTTTTTTCCAATAGCGGAACTAAATTGAATACTATGTTCATTTCATTAAGTTGCAGTAATAGAGTACAATAAATCCATGTTTTTATCGGTTATTCCGGAAAGGAATAACTTAAATTTTCAATTAACTGGAATTGATAACTTATTGACAATTTTTGTTTTTTACGGAAAACGAGAGAAAAAATATTTACAGTCAAGATATTAACTGCTGCAGCGCCCGTGGATTTTTACATGCGAAATTTTCATTTTTACGATGTGAACTCACAAAATATCAAAGCAGCGAGTGATGTTTACAAATCGGGTATAAGGAAATAAACATAAGGCTCCATGTTTGCGTTTTTTGTCTCATTGTTTCCCTCTATTATCTACTCATTATTTTCACGATGTGAAATTGGTCTTTATCGCGGCGACTGCTCGCATATGTTTCTGACATTTTCAGGTTTTTTTGGAACGGAATTTGAATTTTTAATATTCTATGATGGCACAATTCTCTGGAATTGACTTCATTTTTCCTCCTACACAATTGGAAATTCTCTTCATCAATGTAATAAAAAAAAAAGAAATTGATTTGGAGCTAGTCTCCTTATTTTCAAATTACGACTGACAATAGTAAAATGGCCAAATCCTTCATTATGGTCCACCGTTCTAATTCTACCCATGCAATTTTACGATTCAAAAATCGAAAAATTAACTAAATAAATCGTTCCGTGTAGTAGCGAGGCGATTAATTCGAGTTTAAACCAAATGAAAAACCCCGTGCTCTTTTAATATGAGGGATTCGATGCCTGTCGTAATGCTAGGAGCGTATTTGAATTGATACTTGGATCGACACTTGAATTACACCTTACCAGCCTTTTCCCGTCATCTGATCCGCTGGTGTCACCTTTTCTCTTCCTCATTTTATCCATCCCTCCACCTTTCCTCACAATTTCCATTAGGTTACATTAAATATTAATAGTTAAAAAAATTGTTAGCAGAGTTTTGTTTTTACATTTTTCCCGTATTCAAGGGACCTCAATCTACCACTGGAAGAGAGGTTTATCAATCATTTAGAAACACCCTGCATACTGTGACCTTGGCCGGGGAATTAATATAAATTAAGTCCCGATCAAGACATGATAATTCCAGTAATAATTAACGCGGGGGAAAAAGTCCTTGATGTTTGAATAATTTACGGGAGGACTTGAACATGAGAGAAAGGGACAGGAGGGAATGATTTACTCGGGGAGAATTGATAAGAAAAAGAAACTAATTATATTTCCCTTGGTAACAGTCAAATTAAATATGAATATAATCAAATTAAATATATGGTTTTTCCGCCTGTTATTGTCTTACACGAGGGGAAGGGCTAAAGCCAGTCAGCTTGCGGCAACACGACTAACTTTATATAAAAAAAGGGGGAGAAGTTAATCGGAAAGGAGGGGGGTGAAGTGAGTGGGACAGATTCCACTGTCCAGTAATGATGAACGGGGCTGATGCCGTACAAGTTTTAAAATTAATAAAAAAAAGGGAAAGACAAAAGAAATGCTATAGTGAGACTTATCGTTAAGGGGGATTTATTATAAGGGTAAACTTCGTTGGGGCAGGGGAATAACGTAGAGGTACTTGCGGTGATGACCGCCAAACTCTGCAGGTGCTCTCTCTCTGGAATTTTCTTCTCCTCTGCGCTCTTCTTCCTTCCTTCTTCACTCCTGGGTCCAAAAGAATTCTTCTCCACACAACTCACTTCCGTAAATCCAGTCTAACCAAATTTCTCCACACAATTCTCTCCAAAAAACTATTCTCCACAAAACAAGTCACAATACCGGGGCAGCTGTATAGGGAGTGATGGCTCGCTAGTCGATCGACTCGTTAGTCGATGGTCTTCTTCCTCGATTATCGACCATAATCGGGGTCAATCGAGGGCACTCGTCACTGAGTGTCCTTTTCTTCATTATTTCTTCTGCGGGGTTCCACCGAGGGATGTCTCTCTTAAACTGGGATTGAACAAGGAAATTTGCAACGTACGGTAGAATGGTCGAATAATAATGGACTCAATCTCATCAATATGAGATACTTCAGTTTATTAATTTCTAACTAAAGAGTAACAGTTTATATGTTATATTTTAAAAGTGAACTCAAATAAATTGTCGTTAATGACTTCGATAATAAGATAATGAGCCCAGTGCGATATGGCTTCTATTGTTACGTCCCTACCATATGCCCTACGATGGCGCTAGCACTTTTTTCTACTTTATTTTATCGACTTACGAGCGTACCGACACTTAGTACATAAGTCCCAAAATTAGCAAATATCTTATTTTTAATTTCATCAATTACTAAATTATCGAAAACCGCTATTCTAGAAATTCGAAACTTCAAAGATATTTTTTCGTGGGAAAAGCATAAAACTGCTTTTCCCACACTCAAGACCAGATTTTAAATTAACTTAATGCTCACGTGCATAATAAATATTCCAGAAATTAAAAACAGACTTTCCCTTTTACATCCGTACATCGTAAAAATCTCTTTCAAATCTCTAAAAATGTTATTGGAACACGGCGAACCCCGGAAATACTAAAGTTCCATAAATTCTAAAGAAACCCTCTCGAATTTCAACAATCCGTGGGATCAGAATTTTTCCCAATGCTAAAATCGCAGCTGCATTTTAATCACCCAAACTCCAATCACAACCCTCCAACTCGATGGCTGACCCAAAGTCAACCGTCTCGCCTCCCTACCACCTCCTATCAGCCAATCCTATCGTCTAACTCAGGATGCGCACGCCCCCGCGCGTCTCCGGCAGCATTTTCCACATACGTAGATTCAACCCTATAAACTCGCCCCCAAAAGTCCCTAAGATCACTTCTACTTCCAATTCAATTCAGAAACAGTCAAGTTCTAACTCTGACTCAATTCCGAAGATTTAATAATCTTCTCTTCAAACCCAAGTGAACATATTTCACTAAAAGTCAATCAAAAGGATTTCATGAATTCAAAGTGCTCCTAATCATCTAAAGTAGTAAAACGCGCTTTGTATAATTATACAAATATTATTATTATTAACTTAAGTTAGGTTAAGAACGATGGTGAAACCAAGTGTAATTAAGTCAAGTTTAAATCCGAATAAAACTCAAAATTCTAGTTAAACCAATTGGTGTCTTAATTGATCAGCCACGCATAGTGGCCTTGATTAGTAGAACGTACCTAAGGAATATAGCTACGTCCATCTACGATCGATCTACTAAAATAGATAGTAAACTAGGTAGATAGTCGATCTATGGAGACGTAACACTATTGAAAACCGTAACATACTAGCCTCAATAGGTATTAAAAAACTTTCTCGTTTTATAGTACTATGCTGACTCTCACTTTCTTCATACTAGCATTATTCCATTACATTATTGTGCCTCTTGATGACATTATTTGATAATGAAAGACATAACAAATACGATATTCAACTCTACTCTTACAACGAACTTATTATCGTACCCCTTTTTATGATTCTGATAACTCATCTGACTGCAATAATTAGTTAATCAAATTTTCCAACTTCTCCATTTCTCCAATTCCCCCTAAGGGTTAATGTTAATGTTGATAGTTATAATAGTACAGATAGAATCAATTATTAAGAACATTTTTTGCTTTAATTGATTACAAAGTGTCGATCGTCATGATGTTTATGAATATTGTCTATAATTTCGACGAGGTTCTATTAGATAATATTATTTGCACCAATCTAAACACAAAAACGGATATATG
>NW_011888007.1:74267-76382 GCF_000806365.1 Fopius arisanus
TTTTGTGTTTCTTTTTGTTTTTTGGTCTCCATATAAGTCCCACGAGTACCACGGTAGTGCGGTATCACCCAGGCAGAGCCGTGTATGCCTGGGGCTTGGCTGCTTACGCTCGGAGGTCGCCTGGTATCCGAGGGAACCGTTTGAGATGCAAACTTCTCCTGCACCATGCAGCCATTGGCACGCTATCGTACACCGTAGCTTGGAGGAGCTGGTTCGCGATGGGTTTTTCGGCTTCCCTTGTGGTTTCCCACGTTTCGTTCGGCCTTATGTTCCCCAGTCAAGGGGTTTAGAGAGACCCGAGAAAACGGATATAAGACTAAATGAAAAATGTTCCTGAACATGAAAAAATGAATGAACCTCCAGTAACGCAGCAGACTGGAAGTCAGTTCCTTGAACCTAGTCCAGGGAGAGTATTGTTCATATCATCGTAGGTTTTTTGTACTTTGCTGATACACTAACGTTAACCTCCGAGTCGTCATCTAGCCCAGGGCAATCCATCATTGTGACATCCCGGTGTTAATGGACCTTGGGCGAGATGTGAGCTTCAATAGCTTCCTCATGTTTCTGCTCTGCTCGGTCAATCATTATTGAATTTTCTTGTGTAGGCCGCTCTGTGCTTCAGGGGCAATGAAAACATTTTTTTTCTGTTATCAGGAATCATCTGAGTTTGTTAGCCAAGGCGGTTGGGTTATTGAACTTTTGTTTCATTATCTTTCTTAGCATGGAGAGAATTCTGGGTCACCGGTGAGAATATGGTGATCTTCGGGCATCACAAAAGTCGCCCAGGTGGCATAATTAAGTCTCCATCAATTGGTGAGACATTCGAAACTGATGTGACAATCAGGGCATTTTGGGCAGGATAGGGAGACATCGATCGAGCATCTACGGCATCTTTCAAGCATCTTTTCATGTTCCGCCCCATAGGGATCGATGCAGTTAGTAGATATGTAATGCGGGTTCTGGATCAACGATTTTGGAGTCATAAGGGCGTATGTCGGCTAGTGGGGGGGTCATGTGAAAGTGGGTGGGTGGGTGGTGTTTTAATTCGCCGTTCGATTAATTAATTAATCGATTGATTGATTTCGTTGATTGACAGGTAAAAATGTATTGTTTACCTGGTGAATGGGTGTAGTGTAGGGTGGGTGGGGGTGGGTGATTTAGTGAAAGGGTTGATTCCAACTGTCGGTTTGATATGTGGTTTTCAAAACATGCTAGGATTTATAAACACTTGACGTTTTTCCCAAGTGCGGCGGAATCAGATTTCAAACATGCCGCTTCTCATGATTTTAACCACATATGCTGGACCACTTGACCCCACTTGACATTTACCCCCTCCCAACGCCACCAAAAAGCATGTTCGATATCCATCTTTATAAGGCCCCAGGAATCGGTAATAATAAATGAAATTAGTAAACCATGTATGTGTATTTTTTTTGTTTATTAAAAAAATATGTTCTTACAAATTTTTATCCAGCGTTTTACGAAGCTTATTTAAAAAATATATCATTGTTAAATTTGAGCATTACATTCATCGCAATCCCTAATCATCGGTGGCGGTCCATTGAAGAGATCACCTTCACCATTTGAATGATGCTCTAAACGCTTGCATCTTGCAATATTCACATCAGTTCTCATTTCATCAGTTAGCTTGTCCCAAGCTTCATGGACATATGTTGCGGCAATCGTACTTACAAATGAGTGTGGTAATAAGGCAATATCCTCGCAGTCCACTGACTATAAATTGTGTAATTTATTGTACATATTGAAGGAGCGTGAAACCGATCTTTTTATCATGTTCTTCAATATCCATTTCTGGAGCTCCTCAACATTCTTGACGGCGCACATCATATTTTCTCCTAGATAACTATGATAAGGACAACTGTAAGATGGCAACATTTTGAATTTACTTATAGATGGACAATTTTCGAAATAGTCTTCGACATTGACTATCAGCGCTGCAAACGAAGGCTTGCAAATTTTCCGCAACCACTCTTTCTTCTCAGCACCCTTTACATAAATTCTCGTAATGTTACTCCAGCATTCCCACTCTTGTTGAACCGTTTTTTCAATTTCATCATATGATCTATTTCCATAATTCCATGATAGACCATGATG
>NW_011888008.1:0-4810 GCF_000806365.1 Fopius arisanus
ATCACGCTTAGACCGGAAGTCTATTGACCAAAATTACACAACATTTAAGGAAATTTCAACAAAGGCGCGCGCCTCCGCAATTTAAAGTCAAATTCCTTTGTCAAGGCACAAAGGGGGTGAACGTGTCCAGACGCACATCCACACAATACCCCCTGGGGGGCACACCTGCACCTGCACGCAAATTTCCTGGAAAAAAGGGGGGAGGGGTCGTGGGAAATTCCCCAATACTGGCCACTTACTACTATTAATTTAATTTTGCTACTAAGGGAGTTTGATTTAAAGAGCCAGTACAGGCGTGCTAAAATAGCTTTGGCTTTCGAATTTAACTGGTTTATGTGATGGCTCCAGAGAAGTTTGGAGTCAATCCAGAGACCTAGATATATGATGTGCTTTTTTGGTGCGATTTCTACATTTCTAATTTTAACCGTGACTTTTGGAGGTTTTCTAAGAGTAGAGAAAATCGCCTCTGTTTGCGCTTCGTTTACATTAATTTTCCATTGGTTGAGTTCCTTAATGATTAGGGACGAGGCGTTTTCTAATCTGTGTACTGCTCTTTCCAAGGATGGGCTAGAAGTAAAAATTGCTAGGTCGTCTGCAAAACCAGCTAGATTTACGTTTTTAGGGCAACGGGTGAAGATTGAAGCGATATAAACATTAAATAGTCTTGGAAACAGGATTGAACCTTGAGACACTCCAGCTAAAATGGCTTGTGGTGGCGAAAGGGAGAAGTTCACTCTTACCTGTATAAATCTATTTTGTAAGAATGAGAAAATTACAGTAGCCAAGGCAGACTCGACGTTGTAAGAGACGAGTTTGTGAACTAGTCCCTCCCGCCGCACTGAGTCGACCGCTTTTTCGCTGTCGAGAAGCAGAACAGCAGTTGACTCTTTTTTTATGTGGCTGTTTTGATATGGTTATTAAGTCTAGCCAGTTGATGGGTGGTGGAGTGGTGGGGTCTGAAACCAAATTAATTTGAGGGGATGATTTGGAGATTGTGGATGGATTTGGAGTCTCAGGAGAATGAGTTTCTCAAAGATTTTGCCAAGGTTAGGGAGGAGGCTAACAGGCCTGTAGCTGACGGGTAAGAAGGGAGTTTAGCCTGGTTTGAGGATGGGGATTACGACCGCTCGTTTCCAACTGTCAGGAAAATAGCGGAGAAGGAGACATGAATTATCAATTTTTGATAGGAATACGATAGCTTCCTTGGGGAGATTTTTAATTACGATGTTGGAAATTTGATCGATGCCAGGGGCTGACTTACTTTTTAGTTTGATTATGATTTTACCAACTTTCCTGGGAGATGTGAGAGGTACCGAAGAGGTAGATTGATTAAGAGAAATCTTTTTATTAACTGAAGCCGTAATATGTTGATTGAAAGAGGGATTTCCTCTCTCAGAGGCTATCAGATGAACATTGGCATAGTGAAAGCAAAGGGAGTTAGCCTTTTCGGAATCTTCCGATATTATTTTGTTTTTGATGTTAAAATTTGGTATATTAAGTTTAGGGGTGTTATTGAAGTTTTTCGCAATGCTCCAAATTGAGTGATCCCTTGGAGTTATGTTCTTAAGTTTGTTGTCCCATCTATCTTGTTTCCACTTATTAATTTTTAGCTGCACATCTCTAGTTAGCTTGTTAAGATACGATTTTAGAAGGGGGTTGTTTTTGTTTTTTTGCCAGTAATTTCTCACTTTGTTTTTTTGTTGAATTAATTTGATGATATGATCTGGTAGAGGGGTTACTTTTCGGTGTAACGGAAAAGTAGGGGTATTTAATTGATAAGCCTCAACTACCACGTCTGAAAAGGACTTAATATTATCATCAATTTGTTTAGTATTATTAACTAAAGGGTTAGCTGTAGATAACGCATCGTTTAGAAAGTTTCGAAAGTTTTCCCAATTTGTTTTTTTAAAGTAAATCTTTTGGATTGGGAGACAGTTTGGGTTGATCCATATATGGAGAAAAATAGAGGGAGGTGGTCTGATGGTGACTCATGCAAGACTTGGAAATTATTTATTAAATGAGCTGCGTTAGTGATGAGAAGGTCTATTGTTGATGGATTATTTGCGTTGTAAGGATGGTGGGTGGGTACACTCGGTGCCTTAAGGATAAGGTTTGAGGGAGAGATAAGGTTTAGGAGGATTTTACCTCAATTATTTGCTTCATCTGGAGTCCAGGAAGGATCCTTGGCCTTGAATTCCCCTGCCACTATTATTGAGCGGCCTGGCATGAATAGGAATTTCAACAAATCAGAGTCTGAATTGATATCTGGCAGGTTGTAAATAGAATGCAGGTGTATAGCCTTGTTATTGACAACGATTTCCACCCTTCTGGATTCTGTTTTGGAAATGTTTTCATGCGGGAGAGGGATGGATCTGATCGAGGAGTGAATTGCTATGGCCACCCCACCACCCGCCCTGATCGCCCTGTCCTCTCTATAAAAATTAAAATTTGGTAGATATAACTTTTTAACATGAGTGGTTAGTTTAGTTTCCGAGAGTAGAATGACTTGAGCATTATGATTTGAGAGTATATGAGATAACTCAGGCAACTTCGTTTTCAGACAATTAATATTAATAGAGATAATATTTATTGATTTTAAAGTCATCATGTTGCTTCATCAGAGAAAATATCAGAGTAAGAAGCAATGATCGAGAGACGATCAATGGGGGATTTTGTAGAATTCAGAAGCCTGACCATATCTTTTAACTGATTTAACACTTGAAAAATATTAAGACGCATTAACTCTCTGATAACGAACGTCGCGTCATCTGTACATTTCTTGATGGTACTTATATCGTTATTGATGGAGGATATCATCTCATGTTGTTCGTAAGTTGTGCAGGCGGCTTCAGGGTACGGTGGAGGTTGAGGTCGTCGTTCCAATATCGTTTGGGATGAGGGATCAAGAAAGAAGTCCAACGGAGAGGAGAACGGAGTCTGATTGTTCCTAGTGGAATCTCTGAGCGTGGGGGTTTTTAGTTCCTTTAGAGCGTTTAGGTGCCTTTGGGTGGCCTCAGCGTACGTGATAGGGTTGGTATTAGGTTTTGATGATGAACTGGTAGACCGTGGCTGGCCTGTCAGTGCCCGGAGGTTAGGATTGCCTCTACCCTTTCTCATTGTGGACGATTCAATGTACTTGGTGCGTATTAGACATTGTCTGTAGCTGGCCACGTGGTTCTGGCTGCAGTTTATGCAGTTGATGGTCTCGCTAAGACAGTTTTTTGACTCATGAGGTTCACCACATTTGACACATATTGGGTTGCGGTTACAATGCGTGCTGGCATGGCCAAACGCTTGACATTTAAAACATTGAATAGGTTGACCATCAGGTTTGAATTTTTCAACGGTAAAAGTGTGATGCAGCAAGGTTCTCGCTTTGGTGAAGTTTGCCAATGAGGTTGAGGGGTCAGCTGTCACTGAGAAAATAGGCGGCTTAATAGATGTAGGGAGGTCTTTGACCTTCTTAATGAATTGCCGAACTGCAATGACAGGAATGTCATTGAGCTTCAATTCCGTTAGTATGTCCTGTTCGCTGAAGAAGGAAGGAAGACCTTTTATTATGAATTTCTTGGGTTTATCCTGCTTAAATCCATAAGTGGAAAATTTAAGGTCTCTGCTGGATAGGATTTCTGTGACTGCTGCGTGGTCGGCTCTCGACTTGAGGTGGATGGCCGAGGTTTTCCCTTGAAATTTTATTTTGAATTCCTTGCTTTTGACGACTTCTTTGATTGATTTAATCAATTCCAAAATATCAACGATGATATTTTCGATAATTATTGGCGGAGTGGGATCAGTGACTTGATTTTCCGTTACAGAGCTGTCATTACCCTTCAATTTAACAGCTGGCGAGGCGTTTGGAGTAGCCAGTGCTTCAACGGTTTTGTTTTTTTTAGCCATTTTTTTTGGCGGGTTCATGGTTAATCTTCTCTTGTTCGAGTTCAGAAGGGTTTTGTTGGGGGGTGTTGACACCCTTAAATTCACTGGTGACGTATGCTCTTCAAATTTGTTAAATTGGGCAGCGCGGGGTGTGAATTTTGAAAGTAGAGTAAGGTTTTGTGAGGTTTGAAAGGCGAGGAGGAGCGTGTACAAAGACGTGTGCTGCCTCGACGGTTTCCAGACCAAGACTGAGCCCAAAGACATCCTCAAAAAACTCTGTAATATTATTCCGTAAAAATATCTATGCATAAATATGTATTGAATAAAGAATATTTTCTCCACTTGAAATCTCTATCAATGCTCCATTATTAACCATCCACCAGATGCAAACATTCAGAGTTTACGCGCCAGACACCTAGAGTGAGACAGGCAACTTTTGGTGGCTTAGACGCTTGAGTGAGAGAGGGATAGCGGAAGAGTGGGGATGCATGTGGCGACTGACTCATGCTGTCTTGCAGCCCTGCTTCTTCAGTACATCGAACGAAACCAAAGTGAAAAGTAAGTGCTCTGGCAACGTCAATTCTACATTTCTGTGAATTTAAGTGTGTTCTTACTATCAATCATTTTTCCTGATCCCAATCTCAGGGCTGAGTTTGAAGAGGATGACAGCAGAATGGAGGACTGGTGGCTGGGAGAAATCGAAAAATCTGGGGAGAAAATCCTCAAATATTATAATATTGTTGCACGTCTCCAGGTACCCATGGATTTGGTCGTCAAATTCATGGCGTACCTGCGTGAAAATTATTATGCCAACAAGGTAAAATACTAAAATCAGTTACCCTTTCCGACTTTTTCTGTCCCTAATGTCTCATCATTTTCTTCTGTTCATAGGAATCGCAGCTCTAGCAGCAGGGAAGGAAGTTTTGAAACTTCC
>NW_011888008.1:6240-6646 GCF_000806365.1 Fopius arisanus
TACCTTCTCTAATTTTCCCCCAGGCTCGCGACGCTAAGATAATCATTAAAGTAGTAAGTAGAGGCAGCAGTTAAAACCCTACAGTTTAGATGAACCTTGATAAAAATTCGGTTACAGTTATCGATTAGGAAATAGTTTAAATTCCCGTAAATCCCCCGTATAATAGTGGAGAATTGTCTGCGCGAAATCGGGTTAAGGGTCGGGGACTATCGAGAAACATTAGCCGATGTGCCGTGCTTCCGGTAGTCCCTGAAACCCTTTTTGGTTAATTACATAGGAGAACCCATAGGTTAGGTTGAGACACCTACGCTAGTAGTAATTGGCCAGTATTGGGGAATTTCCCACGCTCCCTCCCCCCTTTTTTCCAGGAAATGGACGTGCACGTGCAGGTATATCCCCCCCCCCC
>NW_011888008.1:6839-8127 GCF_000806365.1 Fopius arisanus
GGCGGTATTGCGTAGAAGCGTGTCTAGACACGTTCATCCCTTTGGTCACACCCTTATCACGATTTTCTTAAAAAGTACATGTCGTCCGGCAATAGGCTTTCAGACTAGGCGCCAACTTTGGTTTTTCCTTAAAAGATAGATACGAACAATAGACATCCGGTGGAATGTGGGCGGTGGGTGGGAAAGGGCAAAAATATCTAATATACAGTTTATACAGTTACAAAAATGGTTTATTCAGAAATTATTATTATTATTATCAGCTAGGATACATATTATTATTATTATTAATTTTAAGAGATTATTATAATTTTTATCAAGTAATAGATTAAGTTATAAATGTTTTATCTTTTAAACAACGTTGAATACAATGCAAAACACCTCTGACAGATAGGCTCTGAAAAGGTCTACTTAAATTTTTACGCTTACAAGTGTTGTTACCCGTAATTTTTTTAAACATCTTCAATACAACGCGATCGTTACGTTTTGTGTCTGAAATAAATAATTTATGAAAGGACTGTAGAGGCCGATCATTGAACAACCAGTGAAGCACAGTAATGCAGTATTGCCCACAAACATCAGACGATATATCTTGGAGTCTTTTCTGGCTCCATTCATATACGCGGCAATTACGCCTAAGGCGTTTATCGATTCTTGAGTCGAAGGGTGGCATTCCGAAGCTGTCAAAATAGACTCCTCGTCCATCGGAACCGAGATAAATGGCAACCCAGTGTCGTCCTTCCTGGCTGTGATTATCAGTGTTGACGATGATGGCACAGGATCGGCTCCATGACCAGGGGACCCGGTCAGCAGGGTAGACTCCTCCAATTGATGCATCGGTATGGGGTAGCACTTTCAAGAGCTCGAGGGTATTCATCAAGCGACGTTACACCGGAGTGATTATTGCGGCTTTTTAGGACCAAGGTAGAGCAGATTTATGGTGTGGTGCCTTGACCGCCTGTTTACCCTTCAACTAACGCTATTGCTGAGTGATCTTCTATTAAATAGATTCTTCTGCTCCTCACCCTCTATAATCGACAATGACCTGTCTTGTCGAGTCGATTTCAAGCAAATTATCATATTCCGCATATAGCAAACAGTTTACATTTGATTCGGAAGCTTTATTCAAGCGGACTTCAGTGCGAACACTCCCGCTCCTTACGAGATTCCAGTGCCCAGCAGAACTTGCAGATAAATCTGGAGTTAGGTCAAATGCGAATAAGCAGAAGCCCTCAGAATATGCTCGACGACCAATGCCATTGCCATGATCACTAAAATGTGTACCGGTTCC
>NW_011888008.1:16148-17658 GCF_000806365.1 Fopius arisanus
TAGAGATAAAGAGCTGAGCCACTAGGATACATTAGAGAGTCGTTATGAGAGGACACAACAAATTAATATTAATTAGAGAGAGAGAGAGAGAGTGAGAGAGAGAGAGAGAGAGAGAGAGAGAGAGTTCCTCCCATTGGAACCAGAGGTTAGCCTCCCTCCTGCGGGTCCTCTCACGCCTGACGGCAACCATCTGAAAAAAGAAAAAAACCATTAATAGAAAAAATACACGAAAAACAACACAACAAAAACGCGTAAAAATCGGACTTGAAAAAAACGCGACAAAAAAAAACACCAAAAGAAACGCGACAAAAAACACGTCAGAAAAAACGCGACAAAAAAAACGCGACAAAAAAAACGCGACAAAAAAAAAGACAAAAAACCATTAATATAAAAAAAAACACACGAAAAACAACACAATAAAAAAAAACACCGAAAAACCACAAAAAAAACCCGGACAAAACGAAAACGCGACAAAAAATACACCGAAAAAAAACTCAACAAAAAAAAACACTGAAAAAACGCGACAAAAAAAAAACCGAAAAAAACGCGATAAAAACAAAACACCGAAAAAAACGCGGACAAAAAACACTACAAAATCCACCTACCATCGAAATGAAAATGGTGGCGATCACTGCCATGTTGAACTTTTTTTTTAAAGAAAAAAACACGTAAACACTGAGCACTGGGGTAAATATGGAAGTGAGGGTTGGGAAATTTTCGCAGCTTATATAGTCGCAAGCTGTCCCCACTCGCCCGCACCTAGATGGCTAGAAAGAAAAGGATGCTTAAGAAAAAAACAGGATAATGATAAGGACAGGGAAAAATTCCCTTCTACATTGTAAAAAAGAAAAAGACGTTCAAGGAAGAAAATGGTAGAAAGATAAGGAAAGAGCAAAATACCCTCTAGACAGTGAGGAGGAAAGAGATGTTCAGAGTAGAATGCAGGTGAAAGAGGAAGACACGGATAGGGAAAATTTTCCAAACTCAAGGGAAAGGTGTGGTGTAGCAAAGGGAACTTCGGGTACATTTAACGAACGGTAAACTGTTTTTTTATTGGAAAATGTATGAATTGTTTATTTAAAGATACATAAAGGTTACAAAGTTTTCGAAAAACGCTTAAATTTTTAGTCGGAAAGCATACGCGGAGACAGTGGATCAGAATCGAGGGTTTGATGGGCAAATTCGTCATCGCTCGCGCTCTTTGCCAACTCTCTATCAATTTCTGCAATTTGCTGCTGGCGTTGAGATAGCATCGGCTTGGCCTTTTTTTTTCAAGATCTGCAGAAACTTCCGTTAACATGGCCTCGAGCTCCTGTGTAGTCTTTCCTCTGCCTGAAACAAGAAAAGACATTTTCCCAATAATTAACATTGAAAGCCGCGAAAAATCTATGTGAATCTATTTCAGATATTTACCTTGAGGGGTGAAAGATGGTTTATTCCATGAGCCATCCTGAGCAGCATCCCCCTCATATTCCAGTAGTAAATTAATTATTGCTGGAGTATCTGGCGT
>NW_011888008.1:19553-34623 GCF_000806365.1 Fopius arisanus
TGGAGAATATTAACGCTAAAGGAACCGTGTCTACCGAACAGCAAGTACTATTGTCACAAGTTTTTCCCCTCAATAAATCAGGGACTAAACAAGTGCGTGTCGGCCTTGAAGTGACCTGTCTCGGAGAGTTCCTCCCGGTGGTGCAATTTATGGGGGTGCGCCCGAACCGCTTAACGAATTCAATGTCACGGGATGAGTGGAGACTACTGTACAAAGATATGGCCTCCATTACGGACTATTTTGACACAGCCAAGTTTCACCCAAACACGATACCCAATGTACCTGAAAAGCAATTTGGGGGTCTGACAGTGAAATTCCACCGGAGTTTTGAAAAACTCTGCTTGACCTTCGTACGTGGTGCGGAAAAAAATCCTCTCATCATGATGAACCCTAGCATTGAAACATTAAAAACCAAGGCTACGTGGATCAACCAGTGGCTGAATTTCTTGGATTCACTGCCTTTGAGGGAATACAAGGACACCCTCGTCAAGGCTGTCACACGTGTTACAATGGGCTACATGGATTACAATAGGATGCCCGTGACTGAAGAACTACACTATCGCATCGGGAATAATTTCGAGGAGATATACCTGCTGGCCCGAGATGAGATTCAGCGTGCAAACCCTGATGCCAATTTGGGATATTTATATCAATTGTTTGGCGAAATGTATCATTTATGCTATGACGAACTAGATGGTTTTGCCGGAGGGCAATGCCGAATGCCCTCATATTAGAAAAAATGCATTATACCTAATATAACGATGATTTTATAATTTTATACATGTGTATAATTTAAAAAAAAAAGTCATAAGTAGTTCTAAACTGTAGATCATACTTTTCTAATCACTTAAAGGAAAAGTTATTCGTAATTATCGTGTTAATAATTTACAAAACCTCCACCCTGGAAAAAACCATCTAACCCCCCTTTTCCCACCCACCACCCGCATTCCACCGGATGTCTATTGTCCGTATCTATCTTCTAAGGAAAAACCAAAGTTGGCGCATTGTCTGAAAGCCTATTGCCGGACGACATGTACTTTTTAAGAAAATCGTGATAAGGGCGTGACCAAAGGGATGAACGTGTCTAGACACGCTTCTGCGCAATACCGCCTGGGGCGGGCGGAGGGGGGATATACCTGCACGTGCACGTCCATTTCCTGGAAAAAAAGGGGGGGGGGAGTGTGGGAAATTCCCCAATACTGGCCACTTGCTACTTACGCTCCCTTAGTTGTGAGAGGGTTGGGGTAATCTTCAGTTTAGTACTAGTGGAAGGCCATGTGAGGGAACGTAGCTCTCATGGATTGCCAAGAGCTTTACGGTTTAGAAAATTTCGGTTGAGTTACAGTTATAGCAAATTTAGGTTTAGTTATAGTTACAGATAAATTAGGATTAGTTAGTTTCGTTAGAAGATCCCCAATCCCTCTCCGGAGAGGGTCCCTACCGGATTAGCTACCTGATAATAGGCATAGACGGGGCAAAAATCCGCTCCCCCAAAATCTCGCTCAAAACCCCTTGAAAAAATTTCTTTCGGCTAAAAACCGGTTAGCATAGTTAATAGAACCCCAGAGTAATGGAAAATAACAATAATATTAATACACAGTAGTAAAAATACAAAACCCCAATTTTAAATTTGAATTTGTTGCGCGCCGCGAACTGGGAAAAATTAGAATGTATTAATAGTTCCGTACGTAACCATCCCCCACCACGCGCAACAGGTTCGAACGGAACCACGCGACTGGCCGGGGTTAGTTTCCCCCGGGCCGTTATTCGACACGTGCGTGAAAATCAGAGAGTGCATCAAAAAGACGACACCACACTCCTACCCCAGAGTATTCGCACCCCCAAAACTGCATTCCCGAGACTCCATGAGCACCCTGGTAAGTACCCGTGTGTTTAATTAAGTGCCAATAAGTGCGAGAAGTGTGATTTTCGGGTAATTAGATGTCGCGGGCACGAAAATTCGCAAATGGCGTCGCTACCTCGCGATATCACGCCATACGGGAAACTCATGGTTGAGAAAGCCAAAAGGCCTCTCTCAACGGCTACCTATGCTCCCTAATGCTACCTGATGCTCCCTCGTGTTACCCAACAGCTATCTAATCATTTTAAACAGGGTTTTGGAATTTAGTTTCGCCACGAAAAGGCGAAATATACGGGATGAGGCATTCCACACGGCTCGGACTACCCCTCTCCCATGCTACCTATGACTGCCTATTCTTCACGCTATCTCTACGTACTAATTTTTACTGATTTTTCGATCCCTGCTACCTACTTTGTTGGGTTTTCTGGGCTCACCCGACGAGCTCAGGAAAAGACCCCGCTACCTGATAATTTTTGCTACCTTTACCGGGCTTATTTTCGCTACCTCGACTGATACTTAATTGCTACCTTTTATAAAGATTTATCGTTGACCTTCCATTTAAATTATTACTACCGTTACATTAACAATTTTATTGCTATCTCCTATTAACAACTTCGGCTACCTTCGCGAGGCTGGATCAATTTCTCTGGGTGATGCAATAATGCTCCCCGAGACGTAATTGTCCGCCATTTTGTGGATTCCGGTTGGGCATGGGGACGCTATCTCTTAGTTAATTAATTTTCATGGTTGGAATCCATAAAAGCTATCATGCTACCTCTCGCGAATTAGGATTACTTTTATATGGTTACGCAATTAATTAACAAATTAATCCGATTACTTATTGGCAGTCTCGGAGACGCCATCGGGTATATAATTTGTTAATTCGTTAGGAAAATAATCCGTTCATTAATTAATAAGTTCGCCGTTCAGACCCGTACAACAGTGGAATCACGAAGTAATCCCTCAATAATCCAACGGGAAAATCTTGGGTCACGCCTATCTGCCCAAGCACGGTTGTCGATTTAGCCCGTGATCGGAAAAGTTTATACCAAACCCCCAAATTACGCTGCCTAAGCAGGGGGATAGGCATTCCCCAGGGTCTGAGGCCCTTTCCGTAATTTTCAATATTTCGATTTGCTACCTGGACGGATATCTACCCTGCGGACCCTATTGGTTTCGATAATCGATATTGAGTAGGCTATCTAACCGGGAAGACACGTTACCTAAGGGCTCCCTGCATCGGAGGACCTTTCCGCTACCTTGAAATTTTATTACACCCCCGGCGTGGTGGCGGCCCCGTAGGTAAAACAGTTTTTGGTTAGAGATCCCGACTCCTCTACCAAAGCCCCGGATAACGCTACCTAACGAGGGAACTAACCTACCTAATGGCTCTCTAGACCTGCGGCCCATTTCCGCTACCGAAATGGTCATCACGCTACCTCAATTGCTACCTAACCGACAAATATTCCTGATCTAATAAATTAGTCAGAAACGGGCTACCAAATTGAATAAAGTCGTTACCGAACGATTAAATAAGGCTACCTAACTGAATTTGTGCCTTAACAACTGATCGGTGGGAATTATAAGGTCGTATCTCTCTCTCTCGCTCGAACCCGATAAGAACCCCCTGCAGTTTCCTATCTTCCCCACCTAAATAACATAAGTAATTGAATAAAGGTAAAAGCCGTTCTCTCTTCAGTACTGCGTTATAAAATTCCCATTTATTATTGTTCCCTGTATATTGTAACGTGACATTTTCCCGGGAGACAGAAAAATGCCCATTACCTTCGCCCTACTTCCCCTGAGCCTAATAAAACCTGCTAAAATTTAACCTTATGGGCGCCATGTAATTTTTGTCCGGAATTGCCAAACCGGAAAAGTCCTTAATCCTAACCTTAACTAACCTCGAAATTCATTGCGTCGAAAATCGTACCTTAAACTTCTAAAACTCTTACCCAACAATATACTCTAAAATCAAAAAGGAAACCTGAAGGGAACGGGAAGGATAACTAGGCCCTCGGGGAAAGGTGACGGTCCTCGGGTCGCTCAGTATGCCTGTTGTGGAGAGAGGGGTGGATTGTAGATGTGAACAAGGTCATCAGGGAAATCGGGAAAAATATAAGAGGGATTCGAGAAAAGAAAATAACTCCAAAATTGTCGTTACGTGTTTCGCTATTGATAACCAAAAAAAACTGAGTACAAGAAAAATGATTGACTGTACTAGATTTACATGACTGATTTCACCTCCCGTTTTATTATCTTTTCAATTATTTTGACATATCATTGATATTTTCATTGGCTCGGAATATTACCCCCAAACTGACGCCGGTGAAAAGTGGCCTCGAGGATCATCGATCGTCGATAATCCGAGGGATATTTAATAACCTACTAAACAAGGAAAGCAACAAAAAAAAGAAAAGGCAAAAAAAAACTATAAACTCCTTGGGCTCGAACCCACGACACCTCAGATTTCAAGAAAGAGAGAGAGAGAGAGCGAGCGCGTCACGCTTCACCGCTCGGTTAACGGCGAGTGATAACCCACCACTGAAAATGTTCTTCCGTAAAAATTCAAAATCTCGAAATCCACCGGATGGATTTCGGAAAACCCTGAACCATACGGCTCGGAACATTATCCCGAACATCCCCAGAAAATCCTATACGTACAAATCGGTAATTAACCACGCGAAACCAATTAATAGCCACGTGGAATATTAATGCGTAGATCACACTTGTTGCACGTGCCACTCGATGGCTGTCTCGATGACGGCATCAGGGAAAACCACTGGCCCTTTGTCGGCCGTGGCACATTTTCTCGCACAATTTCTATCCCCAAAATAACCACAAAAATCCCAAAGATCCTTACTAACGACCCACCAACCGCACTGGGGGAAAACACGCGACGAATACGTTCGGAAAATCCTCCCAAACGCTCTCAAACAAAAAAAAGGAAACCACCCAAATTCGGGGGAACAGCCGACGCCATTTCCGTCGCTCGGAGAAATCTCTAACCGCGAATAATTTATTGGGGAGCCGCCGAAAAGGGGAAAAATCTTTAATTAATGCCGTAAAAACTCACGGTCGTTTTCCTCGCTGCCCTTCTCTTCCGTTTCAGGACCATCCTGGTGGCAGCCAATCGTCCTGGTGTTCTCGGAATGGTGCACTCGTCACGTCTCACTACTCCCTACTTTTCCTTTTTCTCACGTGCGTGGTGTTTCACGGTCAACGCGTCACTGTTTTTCGGAGGTCAGTGGCGCGTTGCGCTGACCCCCTAATCACGGCTACCAATCGAGCGGGTGTCGATTGGTGGATCCCTCTACCTTATTCTGGGTCAAGCCCTTCGCGAGAGAATTAATTCAAATTTGAATTAATTCTCATTACCAGAAATTTTTCTTTCCGCGGTATTTTTCTCTCGGTTGTTCCTCCTGGATTCCTGGGGTTAGAAGACCTAAATCACTAACCTTAAACGTATTGAATTATTTCACTAACCCGTAATTTTATTTATTTATTGGCACTCCGCCGAGGTAAGGGCTGGATTTACCCCGTGCGGCCTTCCACCGACACTTAATTTTAAAATTGTTGGCACTCCGTCGGGACGATGATTAATTCTATCCCAGACGGCCTTCCACCCGTAACAGCCCTTGGCGATCCGTAGGGGTATTTTTCGTGTTCCCGGTACGGCCATCCACCCGTACCAACTAACCCTCATGAACCCTTTCCTAAAATAACCCTAGGGCTTGCCCCAACCTCAACCCTAAAATCCCCGAACCATCCCGGAGGGGGAGAATAATCATAATTTTTACCTACCCTTAACTCCCTATCCTCACCCGCTCTCTCTCTCTCGTTATTAATTTTAGCTGGGGATACTAACGGGCATCCCCGATGCTCGTTACAATGTTTTATTAAAAAGTTAAACCCTTCTCTTTGGGGCGAATGCCGGTCGTATGTAAAATGTAGACTGGGCAATCTATATTAATTATAAGTTTCCTAATGGACAATATTCATTTTTTTTGTCTGGTCAATAGTAGAACAAGTAAAGATATCTTCAATCGGTTTTTATTTTTCTTACCCGAATCCCCGTCCTTCTAAATACCCGAATAGTTTAGTTCAGGTTCTTGAGATTATTTCGAAGTTTGATAATTGAGGCTCTCTTCCACGAATCTACCCCTCTCTCCACGACCCGCACACTGAGCAACCTAGCAGTCCCGTACCCTCGTACCTCCACGACTCTAGGTTAAGCTTCTGTTGATAGGAAATTATGGGGATGATCAGTGAAAAATTGAGTTTTGAATACGGTTAGAGTTACGGTTGCAGTTCGTCGATTCCGCGTAGCTAAAAATCGGTTGGCGCCCTAAACACATTTTTAAGGAGTGGAATGAGCTACTGATTACCCCCGGAGTTTCGTTTAGGTTTTTATGGTTTTGTCGTTCCAGAGTCGTCGGAATTGCAAGAACGAAGGTAATGGTTTTGGCCGTGTTTTCGGATATCGATAAAATTGGGTTAGGGTTTCGAGTATTCGCTGAGGCCATGGAGGAAAAATCATTACAACTTATAGGATTGTCGCAAGTGGAGGGGGTATGCAATAATCATTCATAATATTAACATAAAAACAATTCCAAGAAATTTAGGCAATCTCCACCCAACAGTCAAATTCTTCTCAGAAACTCAACTGCCACCATACTTCGGAGAACTCCATGAAGAAATGTTAATAAATCGATCCAACGGTCAAATTTTTCATGGAAACTGAACCGTCTGCATACTTCTGAGAAATTGATGGCAATGAATCGATCCCACTGAACCTTTATGACTCATTGAAACTCCAACAAGTAATGATATAAATTGATCTGAATTTTCCTAAGAATTGTTAGTCTTATTTCAAGATGGAACGTAGCAGCATTGTGCGCTGTTCCCGAATAATTGGAATCTTTCAACATGCCTATCAGAATGCCCAATCTCAAGACATTCAACGATGGATTGATCGAAGTGCTTACTATATTAAATTTTATACTCGAGTTTTGAAAAGACGAAATCATTTATTAGTTGGCGAAAAAAATAAAATCCTCTCTACAATTGCTCGAACTCAGGGTTATCAAGAGGGATTCACAAATGGACCACATCGAGGTGGTTGTGTGCAGGTGCCATCACATAGCAGAGAAGAACAAGCGCTTGCAGATCGTGTACGCTGGAGAGATGGACCATCAGCTTTTCACAGTCGTATTCGCACGGGCATTGTAATCAATCTCCAACATAAGGATCCAGCTTCCTTTCTCGATGATACAAGACTGTCAACAATAACAGCACATTTGAGAAGTGTTCTCGAACAAAATGGCAATATAAAGGCAAATGCTATTTTAACTTGCAAATTTGTATTAAACAAAGATAAATTTATTACTAGTGACTTAGGATGTGAATGGAGTGAAATAATAAATTTTATGGTCAAAATGAACCGATATGTTCCACTCAAGGGTGGCTCTTCAACGTACGTCGAGCTGCCCTATGATATTCAAGGTAAAAAAGCTGTTGTCAATGTCAAAAATTCAGATGAATTTGGTTTTTTTGGTCGGTTATAACTGCTTTTCATCCTGCAAAAAATAATCGATGTGCTACTGCCTCATATCCTGATTATACCACTGCAACTCTTCCACACAGTCAAAAACTACTTGATTAAGCAAACATTCGCTTTCCCGTCACCTTGAGTGATATTCCAAAATTTGAGAAAAAGAATGACTTGTCAATTAATGTTTATGGAATTGAATGTGGAGCGAATAGTGACAGGGAAATAGTCCCTTTCTACCTCAGCAAGACGAACTCGCGCATACCCATAATTCAGTGACTTGTATGTTGCCGCTGATGTTCAACCAATTTACAA
Organism: Fopius arisanus; assembly: GCF_000806365.1. NCBI lineage: Eukaryota > Metazoa > Arthropoda > Insecta > Hymenoptera > Braconidae > Fopius > Fopius arisanus. Next base: position 27,281 of record NW_011888008.1, read on the forward strand.
GTCTGCATGGATAAGAGATCTCTCAAGACTTGTGAGCGCGCAAATCTCCCGTTTTCAACACCGTATGTGGCTTTGTGATCGGTGTTTGTGTCATTTTTACACGAAAAAAAATTATGAGAGCCATAGGCAGGATTGTTTCATTATCAATAAGTGCAAAATGGTTTTACCATCAGAAAAGATGAACATTTTACTTGCAGTGTTCCTTCGATAATAACTTATGGCGCTCTCAAATTAAACGTGGAAGTGATTGTATTGCGTGGTTCATCGATGAATTAAAGAAAATCGGGGTGATGGTAAATGATAAACTACGAACGATTGTACCACTGGAGCCGCTCACGTGCGCGCAGTCCCTGGAATTCTCAGCAGCCCAAGTGTGTCATATATGTGAGGAGCCATTCATTTTGACTGACGTTAAACATCGAGATCATTGCCACTTCACAGGTAAATTTCGTGGAGCTGCGCATGCCGGATGCAATGTAAACTACAAAAATTCACATCAAATACCAGTGATTTTTCACAATCTTTCGGGGTATGATGCTCATTTTATAATTGTGGATTTGGTGGAGGAGTTCAATGGATCTGTCGAGTTGCTGCCACTAATCAAAGAAAAGTACATTTCATTCAAGAAATCTATTCCACAAACAAAAGTCAACCTAAGATTTATTGATTCATTCAGATTTATGGCTAGTAGCCTCGAAAAATTGGCTTCCTACTTGACTAGTGAAGACAGGACAATTACACGAGCTCATTGCAACGCTGAGCAATTCCATTTATTAATGCGTAAAGGTGTATTGCCATATGAATATTTGGATAATTGGGATAGATTGAATGATGGAGAATCACCATCGAGGGCTGCTTTTTATTTCACACTAAACAATCAAGAAATTTCAGCGGAAGATTATGCTCATGCGCAGGAAGTTTGGAAAAAATTTAGTATCACAACACTTGGAGAACATTCTGATCTCTACTTGAAAACTGATGTTCTCCTCTTGGCCGACATTTTTGAGAATTTCCGAAAAAGTTGTTTCTCAGTCTACAATCTCGACCCACTGCACTACTACACAGCACCCGGACTGGCATTCGATGCAATGCTCAGATGCACTAGAGCGGAAATCGAACGTTTAACAGACGTTGATAAGCTCTTATTTATTGAAAAAGAGATCAGAGGTGGTGCAGCTCAATGCACAAATCGCTATGCTCATGGCAATAATGGACATATGAGTGAGAATTATAATCCAAACGAAGAGGAGTCCTATCTCATGTAGTTTGATGTTAACAATTCATATGGAGCAGCTATGAGTCAGTACTTGCCCCTGGGTGTTTTTGAGTGGGAAAATGTCGATGGATCCAATGTCGTCAATATTTCTCATGATTCACCGACTGGATTTATTTTGGAGGTGGACTTGGAGTATCCTAAAGAGCTGCATGATGTACACAAGGACTTGTCACTATGTCCCGAGCATTTCATTCCACCGAATCGCAAGCAGCATGACTCAAGCCCTACATCAGCAGAAGAAACTGGTGAAATCACAGTATTTCATTCACTGAGTTAGCACTGAGTTATGATGATGATCAGAGAATTGTTTTACTTGATTCAACAGATACTGTGCCTTATGGTTACAATGAATAAAAGACAGAAATATTTTCCAAATAATGTTTTTCTTTATTATAAAATTACATTTGATTAGAGTCTATCTAACTGTGGTGTGTATCATCAAATCCCAGCCACTTGACATATTCCTTCTTCCCCCGGTAATGTCCAGATTATTTTGAAACAGATACAATTATCAAAAATAAATTAAATATTAAATGAACAAGCCGAGTCAATGAACTACTGCCACGGTAGTTGGGCAACACACAAAAAACTGCCAATGACCTCAGGGGAATGTGCAACGCTGCATTCCACAGAGGCCATTGCAACCAAAATTTAGCAACTTACAATTTTTCCCTAGCAAGCAGGGTTGCCAGATGGCGATTTTTTCCAAAAATTGTTTTTGGTTTTTCAAGAATAGGATAGATGATAGCAAGCTTCGAATTAGATATCAACTAGGCCATTTCAAAAGTGTTAATCATTCGCGTTATCGGCTGGACTTGCTTGATTGGGATTGTTTAAAATCAAAAAAACATTTTCAAAAAATTCGCCATCTGGCAACTCTGCTAGCAAGTAGAGCCAGGTCAATAAACTCAAAATCGAAGAGGTGGCAATCACACCACCTCTCCCACTCCGATCAATTTCCCAATTCTCGTAAAAATAAATAGAGGAGTCTCCCAAAAAATCACCAGTCTGAAAAAAACCCGCTCCCTAAGAGCTACAAATTCCTGGCGGAAATATCATTGGAATAGGTCCAACTTTTCCTAATATTTCGGATTTAATCTTTTGTAACGAGCATCGGGGATGCCCGTTTGGATCCCCACTAAAATTCAAAAATGGAGAGAGAGTGAGACCATTAGGACGTAGTTTAGGATCAGAAAAATTAGGATTGCCCCCCTTTCGGGGTGGTTTAGAATAGGTTAAGGGTTAGAGGAAGTTTTAGAAGACAGGGTAAGCCCCCCCCGGATCGGGTAGCTCCGGCTAAAAAGCCGGCGCTCCAGGAAAAAGGGTTTGAGGGATTGATTTCTACGGGTGGAAGGCCGTACGGGGTAAAAATATTAACAACCCCGACGGATTGCCAAAGACTGTTTACGGGTAGAAGGTCGTATGGGGCAGATTCAGTCACTAGCCCTACGAATTGCCAAGACTGAATATGGGTGGAAGGCCGCACGTGATAAATTCAGTCGTTATCCCGGTGGATTGCCAAATTAATTAAGGGTTAGGGAAATAAAATTAGGGTTAAGAATTAAGAATAAGGGTCTTTTGATCCCGAGAACCCAGGGGAACCGATCCTGAGAAATGGAAGGGGCTAGATTGATTTTAGGGATGGGGAATTAATTCAAATTTGAATTAATTCCCCCGCGAAGGGCTTGACCTAGAATAAGGTAGAGGGATCCACCAATCGACACCCGATCGATTGGTAGGCGTGATTAGGGGGTCAGCGCAACGCGACACTGACCTCCGAAAATCAGTTGCGCATTAGCCGCGAGAGAAAACGCACGTGAGTGATAAGTGGGGCTCCCAAGACGTGGAAAAAGTGATACAGTGCACCACTCAGGACCCCAGGACAAATAGCTGCAGCCAGGATGGTTCTGAAGCGAAGAAGGAAGGCAGCAAGGAAATCTACCGTGAGTTTTTACGGTTATATTTAGAGATTTTCCCCCTTTTTGGCGGCTCCCCGATAATTATTGGCGGTTGTGATATTTTTCCGAGCCATGGAAATGGCCTCGGTTGTGTCCCCCAAAGTTTGGGTGGTCTGGAAGAGGTTTGGGGAGGATTTTTTAGAATAAATTCGGCTTACAGTATCCCCCAGTGCGGTTGGGAGGTTAGTGGTGTACATTAGGGGGATTTTGAGGGTATTTTTATGGTGAATTTTTGGCGAAATTGTCCACGGCCAACGAACAAGGCCAGTGGTTCTCCCTCGTGGCGCAATCGAGGCCGCCAACGAGTGGCTGTGTGCAACAGGTGGGAAATCGCGCGGTAAGTTTCCGCGTGGTTATTAATTACGTTAACGGGGTTAATTGGGGGCCCTTACGCCTGAATTTTTGTGGGAATGTGGGGAATGATGTCCCGGACCAGATGGTCAAGGGTTCTCCGGAATCCACCGAGCGGATTCTGCGTTATAAAATTTTTAGTAAAGTTAGATGTTTTTGGGGAGTTCTCCTCGCTGCTAACCGAGCAGCGAGGCATAGTGCCGTCTCTCTCGCTCTCTCTCTCGCTCGCGCTCACTCGCTAGGGGTCCGATTCCGGAAAATTATCGATTTCCCGGGCGCAAATAATATTTCGGGCATTCCTCGGATTATCGCCGATCGATAATCCTTGAGGCCGCATTCCGGTGGGATTATTCTATGGGAATGTGAAATAGTCAACGAAATATTTCAGATTTGGTTAAATACTTTATTTTTCGCGGTGACTTAATGAGACTATTGAAATCGTATTTAGGGTTTTGTTAGAAAATTCATATTCTGCGACGATTTAAGAGGGGAATTAAAATTATAATTGGGGATTTTGCTGAAACTCTGGTATTGAGAGAGGATTGAGAATTGCTAAGAAAATTTGGAAGCAGATTACTCTAATTAAATCGTTATCATTTATTATTATTGTACTGAATTTTGACATGAATAGCGGAACACGTAAGGACAATGTTTTGTTGCATTAATTTATTTCTCGCATCCCGTTTCCTTTTTTTTTGCGTATTTTTCCCGATTTTTCCGATAACCTTGTTCCCATCTACAACCCACCCCTCTCTCCACAACCAGCATCCTGAGCGACCCGAGGACCGTCACCTTTCCCCGAAAGCCTAGCTATCCTTTCCGTTCCCTTTTGGATCCCTTCTTTTTGGATCTTAGAGACTAAGTTTGACTTAAGATTTTAGGATTTCGAGGTACGATTTTCGATCAAACGAATATCGGGATTAGTTAAGTTTAGGTTTACAGAGTTTTCCGGTTTGGTAATTCCGGTTAAAAATTACCTGGCGCCCATTTGGGTTAAATTTTAGCAGGTTTATTAGGCTTAGGGGAAGTAGGGCGAAGGTAATGGGCATTTTCCATTCACCGTGAAAATGTCACGTTACACTTTACTATTAAACATTCGGAATGTTCCTAAATAATATTAGGGATCATTAATTAAAAATTGTTCGGGGATACGGCATCCTAAAACCCAAAGTAAACGATTTTCTTGCAGATCAAGGGAATCAGTAGTGATTGTTGGTGAATAGTGGGTGTGACTCATTACTAACTATTAATAACTATTAAGAACTATTGAGACATTACACTGAAAAATCCAATTCAAATCAAGTTTAATAAGTGAAAGACAGGTACTCCACCTAAGTATCTGTGATAGCGTACTGATTGTCATCTGGCAGAGAAACGTGGTGGAATCGCCCTAAGGATTCAAACCTTATAATTTATAACCAGTCTCGTGAGTAATCTCTCAGATTTAAATCTCAAGACCGATCCAAATTTGATTGTAAGGTTCTTTTTCTTTATTGTCAAACTTAATTTATATGAATTATCTAAACAAATTAAAATAAATACGTGAAGTTAATGGACCTAATCTTTTTTCTTTTTAATTCCTCTAAACTAATTTCTACTCAATTAAATTAAAAGCGAGAATCATTCACAGGTAAGAATGAAAAGACAGAACAGCGTCGTCCAAAAAAATTAAATAAGAAAAATTCTAGTGATTTACAAAAGTAAATGTCCTTCGACGCTAAAATTCTCCGGACATTACACCCCTTTTCTTCAGCACCTTCTCAACGAGAAATACATCTGGATACATGACGTGACTCAACTCCTCTTCGTAGAAGCCACCTTCAATTGCATCATCTTTCCCATCAACAAGTATTTTGCACTTTTTTAAGTGTAAATATTAAAGTGGTCCAGTTGGGAGTATAGCATTTTTCGAAAACCGTTTTATACTTGCAGATTCGCACTTTATAACCCACTTTGAATTTAATTTTCCCCTTCTTATCCTCTCGTACGTTTCCATAAATTGATTTCAGCAACGATTTTTCATTCTTGGATGTGACATCTTTAGGCTTCATTTTTAGTGTACGATGTTTCGTGTTATTATAGTCTGCAACTAAATCATCAATAGTATCAATCCACTTGTACGGTCCACAAATTGAGAATTGTTTCCACATTTTGTTTTTCAATGTTCTATTGAAGCGTTCGCATATCGATGCCTTGAGGCTGCTGAAGATTGAGTGCATGGGTATCTGATGCTCCCCCATGAGCCTTGATCAACAGGGAGTTTTTTTGGAATACGCCCCTCTTACAAGATGAGATTCATGGCATCCACAACGTCATTGGCACTTTTTGATTTAATGTGAATGGCCCATGCATACTTGGAGAAAATATCAATTAAGGTTAGACGATTGCGGTAATTTTTGTTGCTGTGTGCATATTTGATCATATCCACGAGATCAGCCTGCCACGTTTCATCCAGTCCACGAACTTCAATACGTCTTCTTGGATAGTTTCGTCTAGCCGGTTGATGAAGTTCCGCTGCTATTGTTCGCCTCTTGGACTCCATTTTCTTGTTTATTAATTTTGGGAATTGCACGTTCGTGAAGTCCTATTTTTTTCTGCACTCTCATATAACGCTTAGTGAATGCACTTTTCAAATCACTGATGTTTTTCTCTTGGGCGTCCAATTTCTGAACGACGGTATCACCTTCAGCTTTCAGACGTTCATGCAAAATTTGCAGCGAAACAGCATCAGGATCCACCACTGGATCGCAATATGGCATAACCTCCTTCCTTCTAAACTATAATTCCCTTCAGCAGTACGTGTAAATCGATCACCTGGCGGACCTCGCCTTCCAACAGTGGTGAGCTTGCTGCTGCTGCTGTGTGATAACGTCCAAACACATCGACACTCATGATGAGAATGAGATGATTCACGGGAGTGGAAACTTTAATATATAATTCCAGCTTCACGTAGTTCTTCGATAATGGAGAGAATTTCATCGGAATAATTAGGATTACCGGCAGCTTGAGATGCCATGGGCAAGCGGAGTCTATCCACCAATTCATTTGGATTATCCCAGTCAATATAATCCATTTTCCTGGACATTGTCCTGGGAGCCACCATAAGCTCTGGTATTAGCCCTTTATCGCTCTTTTATATGGTCTAATTAGAGGTTCAATGATATTCAAAAATTTTTACGTAGGATTTTTGCGTCTCACAGGCTTATATATGGATCATAGTACAATCGATGTACATTCGTACGGCGCAGAATTTCACCATAGTGCATTTGATCTGTTGATGTCACATTAGCGGTTTCTGGATTTGTATGGAATATCAACGATGCCAAACCTGAAGTTAAGCGAAACTGCTTGTAACCAATAGTCATTGTATCTCCATTGAATATCACCTCAGCATTTCCAGTTTTCCATTGATCATCAATTTCTCACCTACAATTCAATTCCTAATATCGACAAAGGATGTAATAAATTTTACATTGAAAAAGACGGATTGGTGATAAAAGTGACTATACCAACTGGAAGCGATAAAATTACTGATATTAAAAATATTTTGTAAGATCAATTATAAGTGTAAGAGACCAAGCACCGAATCGGGGCTGGTCTGGGAGACGATGGCAGCTATAGAAGCACTAGGGGCAACCAATAGAATAACTTTGGCATGGGTCCCGGGCCACAAAGGGATAGAAGGAAACGAGATAGCGGACCAACTGGCAAGGCATGGGGCGTCAAATGATGACCAGGTCGTGACAGTGGGAGTCCCT
>NW_011888008.1:34883-47373 GCF_000806365.1 Fopius arisanus
TGCAGACTATGCCATGAGGCAGACGAGGACAGCCTGCACATACTTTGTAGCTGCCCTGCACTGGCTACAACAAGGCTTAATTGCTGGGGAACCGCCTTCCCTAGCATCAGCTATGTAGCGGATCTAGACGCCGAGAATTTACTAAAACTGGTGAGAAAAGCTGGCCTAGAATTATAGGAATCAGAAGGACAACGGAGCCACAATAGCCCAGTAGGGGTTCGGTGACAAGAGGGCAGCAAATGCCTATCCGTATCTTTAACCATAATTATAAGTGTATGAAATTCCCTTCACTTTACGGGCAAATTATCAAACGCTCAAGACGGTAATTGAAGTACCCAAGGATGTGGTGATAAATTTCAGGCCGTTGGACTCCATTGGACAACTGCTTGGTTTTCAAGGACAAGTTCTAGCATATTCAACATTCTATGAATCTGCCACACCTCCAAATATCATTCATGTGAACTCTCTACGTATTGAGTGTAATCTACATTAACAATCGCCGTGTGCATACAATTCATGAATTCTTCCCAAGCATTCCACCTGGATATAAGATTATTGAAACACCTGCTCAGGTCATTTACTTGCCAATCGTGGTGTGGTTAATAGACCATCTGCAATTGAGAATTGTCGATCAAGACAATCGCCCTGTGAATTTCCGTGGCGAAGTCATCACAATACGACTTCATATAAGTCACATAACTCTGGGACTAAGAATTCGCGGAAAAGGAGGAAAGTGAGGGTTTGCTGTGTCTTCATCGCCTGCTGTTACTGTCATCTGCCATGGAAGAGATCTTGAATATTCAGAAGCGGATAATCTTTGTTGAGTCGATTACACATTATGAGATTCATTCGCAGCAACCATTTGCATCATCTTCCTTCAACAACAATGACGAAATCCGTATTTCTGTACAGCACCAGGATCTCTATGTACTGCCATGCAAGAGTTAATTGTACATTTGTGGTAGATTAAGGAAAGCCGATAAAACACTTGTGGCAAATACACACTATAGTGATTCTGATTAGGACCACTATATTATGAATTCTTCTGGGTTAGAACTGATATAGTATTTATTGGCTAACTGAGGTAATACAAAAGGTAGTGTTCTTTTGATGATAGAAATTATCACAAGTATGTACATATATATACTATGCTTATTATAGGCTAAAGCTGTGGCGTACGACTATATCCATGAGGTAGGAAACTACCCAAGCATTTCAGTCTTGTCGGGGAGTTAGTTCCTGTTTCCGACGTTGGCGCTTGGGTGGTGGAGCCATGGCAGAGTTCGGTGATACCGACTGCCACATCCACTCCTCCCGCAGTGACCTGACAATGAGAGTCAGGGAATGATACTCTCTTTCTGGTCCGCTGGTATGTTCTCAGAGGTGGGTCCATTGTTGAAGACCGATGCTCTTCAGGTACGTGTGTCGTTTGTGGCACTGGCTGGTGATCCAATGGGGTTGAGTCGTCCTTAGTGATGAAGGCAGGTTTCAGCCGCTTCACTGATACCGCTTTCTCAGTACCGTTGATGAGAATTATGAAGATTCTGTCGTCTACTCGCTTGACAACCTGGTAGGGTCCGGCGTATGGGTGTTCCAGTGGTCGTCGAACGGCATCTACCCTGAGGAAGACGTGAGAACAGGTGTAGATGTCTTTTTGTACGAAGAGGCGAGCTTTGGTGTGGTGAGCAGTGGGTGTAGGTCGAATTTTTCGGAGGTGCTCACGAAACTTTTCCAGGAAGAAGGTGGGCTCAGCTGCAAGAGTGGAGGTGGTGAAGAATTCGCCTGGTATCCGTAGCTCCGAGCCAAAGAGAAGCGGAGCAGGTGATGCATTGAGATCCTCCTTGAAGCATGTGCGAAGGCCCAGAAGCACTGATGGCAGAAGACCAGGCCATGGTGTGGGTGCGTTGCACATGAGGGCAGCCTTGAGCGTCCTGTGCCAACGCTCAATCATCCCATTTGACTGTGGGTGATAGGGCGTTGTGTGGATTTTGTTGGCTCCAACCATGTTGGCCAGGGCAGTGAAAAGTTGAGATTCGAACTGGGTTCCCTGGTCGGTTGATATTGTGAGGGTAGTTCCGAACTGGGCAATCCAATGTGCGTAGAATGAAGTGGCCACTGTGTCTGCCACTGTCTCCATATTGGTGAGAGGGACAGCAGCTGGCCAGCGGGAAAAACGATCAATCATCGTGAGACAGTAGCGAAGATTGTTGACTGGTGGAAGCTCGATCAAGTCCAGATACACATGATCGACGCGATTGTCCGGTACTCCGATGTGAGTGGGAATGACTCGGTTGTGACGTTGGATTTTTGATTTCTGACATGCGAGGCACTCCATCGTAAGGCATCCTTTTTTATCCCGGGCCAGATGAATTTCTCTTTGAGCTGTCTGGACGTCACGCGACGGCTTGGATGGGCTAGGCCGTGAATTACGTCAAAGGCTCGTTTCCGTAGACTTTCAGGAATGAATGGGCGGACGAACCCGGTGGAGATGTCGCAGAAGAGTTGGCTCCCATCAATTGTCAGACGTTCTAGTTTGAGGTTGTCGTTCTAGAGTAATCCATTCAGCTCGTCGTCACTCTCTTGAGCTCGCTGGATCGTCTCTGAATCCAGCGCTGTGGGCATGGAAATCTCATTGAGGCGAGAGAGAGCGTCAGCAAAGACATTGTCATCGCCCGAGACATGTATGATGTTGGTGGTGAACTGGGAGATGAAGTCTAGCTGGTTGAGTTGGCGAGGCGAGGCTTTGTCAGCACGTTGAGAGAACGTATATACCAGAGGTCGATGATCTGTTTTGATGACGAAGGCACGTCCATCAAGAATGTGGCGAAAGCACATGATACTGGAGAAAATGGCGAGTAGTTCTCCGTCGTAGGTGCTGTAGCGAGTTTCTGCAGGAGACAGCTTGCGGGAGAAAAAACCTAGGGGCTTCCAGACTCCATTCTCCAGCTGCTCGAGGGCTGCGCCGATGGCAAAATCAGAGGCATCAGTGACTAGTGCTATTGGTGCTGTTGGGGACAGGAAGGCTTGAACAGCAGCGATAATGCTTTGTTTGCATTTGTCCAAGGCTTCGTCAAGAGCAGGAGTCCAGTGAATGTTCGTCTTGTCCCGTTTCTTGGCACCCTTCAGAAGGTCATTAAGTGGGACCGGAATCTGTGCTATTTGAGGGGTGCAGCGGCGATAATAATTGATCATCCCCAGGAAACGTCTGAGGTCGGAGATGGTCTGAGGTTTCGGAAGGTCCTGGATGGCTTGCACTCTGTCAGGAGGTGGTGTGAAACCGTGCTTATTCACTCGATAGCCCAGGAAGGTGACTTCTTCCTGCCCGAAGGAACACTGGCTGGGGTTGATGGATAGGTGATTGTCTTGGAGAATCTTGAAGATTGCTTCGACATGCTGCTGGTGCTCTTGTGCGTCTTTAGAGAACACGATGATGTCGTCGATGAAGCACACTGCATAGTCGACACCCCTGAGGAGGTTGTCCATGTGACGTTGGAATGTTTGCGTGGCGTAGCGCAGACCAGGTGGCATGCCACGAAATTCAAACAGACCAAAGGGTGTTGCTACAGCAGTCTTCGGGATATCCTCGTTGGCGACAGGCATCTGGTGGTATGCCTTGACCAGATCAATTGTTGAGAAGACTCTGCATCCATAGCAGTGTTGTGAGAGATCCTCAATATAAGGTATTGGATAGCGATCTGGGACTGTCTGCTTGTTGAGTCGTCTGTAGTCACCAGTTGACCGCCAGCCACCTGTTTTCCTGCGTACCCTGCGTACCAGGGGGCTTGCCCATTGACTTGAGGAGGACTGGATGATGTTGTACCGTAGTAGAAGGTCGAGCTCATCCTTAGCTGCCTGCAGCTTCTCACCAGTGAGTCGCCTTGGACGTTCCACGACTGGTGGGCCTGTAGAAACAATATGATGCGAGACAGGATTATCTGCGTCGGTGGTTGGGATGGGTGCTGGCATGGTGATGCTTATGTACTGACGGAGGAGTTGTTGATAGGCTGGATGCAGGGAGGAGTCAGCGGAGGCAATTGTTGAGATGCCATAAACTGAAGTGTGAGCTAGCTGACCTGGAGCAGTGAGATGGGTCTCCCTGTCGATGAGACTATGTCCCTTTAGATCTATTATCAAGCCGTAGTGCGTTAGGAAGTCAGCTCCGATTATGGCAGTTTTGACGTCAGCGACCACAAATGCCCATTTGAGTGGACGGCGAGTGCCGATGTTGAGTGTGAGCCACTTCTGGCCGTAAGTGTTGATGCAGGTATTGTTTGCCACGTACAGCTTGAGGTCTGAATGTTGGTTGCAGGATCGCGCGAATGCACGTGGAATTATAGAGACGACCGACACTGAGTCCACGAGAAGTCTCATGTGATTTTGGCTGTCATTTAGAAATAGGCGGCATTCGTTGATGGTGATGTTGTTGTTGCTGTCGCCAACCGCCTGTAGGGACGACAGCAGCTCTAGTTTCCTTGATGGGACTGGTGTAGGGCTCCAGATCAAGGAAGGTTGCATCGTCGAGCTTGGTCTCCGAAGCGTTCGTGGTAATAGCAGACAGCTCCCTTGCTCGTGGGTGCAGGTGTCGCTGATCGCGGGCGAGAGTGCGCCCGAGATCTCCTCGGTCCAGGCTGTCCTCCGTTGGAGCTCAGTTGGTGGAGAGACTGGGATAGTGTCTGCACTGTCTGTTCCAAGGCACCCAGTCTGTGCAGTATTGAATCGGTTATATTGGGGTTGCAACGGTCAGTGGCTGCCACCATGGAGTGCTGCTGAACGTTGGTGGACATGACGTGTGTGCTGGAGGTCGTCTCCATTATGCTGTCTGCCGATTCAGCCAGCTTTTCGAGTGGACTATCCTGTGAGAAGGCCTTCAGGATCTTACCAACAGTGTCAGGAAGTAGGGCTAGCCATCTGCTTCGGAGGAGCTTATCTATGGCTGTTCCGCAGACCAGGTTCCTCATTTCCCTGAGAAGTTGGCTGGGTCTCTTGTTCCCCAAGTCGAGTCCTGTCAATAACTTGTTCAAACGCTGGTCAACTGATTCGGAAAATCTCTTGATAATTCCTTGCTTGCCGTATGAAGGACGGCGGTGCTCCATATATAGGCGAGAAAAGTGAATTGAAGAAATGGCTAGGAGCCGGATAGCTCAGTTGGGAGAGCACCCGATGCATAATCGGAAGGTCCCGGGTTCAAGTCCCGGTCTGGACTATCCATTTTTTCAGTAATTTTTCTCGCAAAAATTATATGCAGAATTATCCTGTTCCCCTTCCTACCTCATCCAAATCCTAACCAACGACTCCTATGACGTCACAAATAGAATGTGGAACGCTATATAAACTTCCCTTCTATGATGTATCTTTGTCAGGTGCAGACGTCATGATGTCGGAGATCTCCATAATTTTGTTGGGCTCCATGGCCCCAGGGACTGCCTCGAATTTGGTCATGTCACCGGTGATGCGTCTGGCTTGGAATTGGACTTCAAGGCAGGTGAACCAGGTCTCAGGATCCTGCTTGATGAACTTGAATGGTTTGAAGTGGGAGAGAGCATAAACCTGGCCATCATCCTGAATCGGTGGCTGCTGGTGGCCTTGGCTATCACCATGAAGATGCTGCTGGCTCGTAGACTGATCGTTGTTTTGATTGTCGCTTGTCGGGGAGCTCTCGATGGTCATGGTGGATTGATGTGTATAGGGTTAGGCACGTGGCTGAATTTAAGTTGAAATTGTAATCCTTGTGGATCACGTTGGGGTCACCAATTATAGTGATTCTGATTAAGACCACTATATTATGAATTCTTCTGGGTTAGAACTGATATAGTATTTATTGGCTAACTCAGGTAATACAAAAGGTAGTGTTCTTTTAATGATCGAAATTATCACAAGTATGTACATATATATACTGTGCTTATTATACGCAAAAGCTGTGGTGGTGGAGCCATGGCAGAGTTCGGTCATACCGACTGCCTAGCCGCCACAACAACTTGTGAATATTGCGATCTGTCATTTATTCGAGAAAATACGCTATGAATTAAATTCAGTGGAAATTGATAGGTGTAAAAACGTTGGCTTGACAACATTATATCCACACGATATAATATATTATATTATACACGAGCGAATCATCGAATATAGCTTACTCACCGGCAGCGTCAAGAAACTTATTTAAAAAATAAATGTAATCATTCAACTGAATAAATAAACGATAATTATTGGAAAAGAAAATCTTTTTATTTCTCATCAATAACATCACGACCAAAAGCAGAGTCCGCCTCGATTTCCAATGATTCCAACATTATGTTTACACCGAGTTTGAGTTCATGTAGAATGCCTAGCATAGGGGCTGCTGAACTTTTCCCGTACAGATTTGGTCCCCTTTTTCTCTTGGATACACTGCTCCATGAACTAACCCAACGATCTCGCACAAAATCATCATCCACTCTCACTATCAATTCTTCAATGCAATTAAGAATAACAGCCAGCTTTTTCGTAATGTGGATGGATAATGGTAGAAGTGAGTCATCTGCAGCATCTTCCTCATTCTTCTTTCTCACAGCAGCATAATTCCTCTCCAAAAACTGCAAATCAAGGATGACACTCCAGATATTTTCCAGTGGAACATCACCAAAATGCTTCTCCACTATAGCCTCAAAGTCGGGACAGTACGGTGGAGTACTATTCAAATAGCGTATGTCTTCTGGTGAGAGATTCTCCATGATTACAACTAAAGTTCTCCCTAAAAATTCACGATTTATATCAGCTCATCCTCTCCACCAGTCTATTCAAATTTCGTTACAACTGAAATTTTAGTCTCGGAAAGCATTATTGATTCTGTGACCTTGGCCGGAGAATTCGCCTGGAAAATTCCCGATCAAGGCACGATAATTCCGGAAAAATTAATAAAGTTAAGGGAGGGCCTGAAAAGGAAGTAAAGGGGAAATGGGGGAAATTATTTACCCGGAGGGAAATCGTTGGACAATAGTCTGTATTTCACTTCTTCTAGAAACTATAAAAATATCATAACAAAAGAAAATGACAAAATTAATAATCAAGGGCCTTTTAATATTAATCTAGGGAAGGGGTAAGGCCAGCCAACTTGCGGCGACACGCGAAAGAATACACAAAACAAAATAATAAGGGGCGGAAGCTAATTGAGAGAAAAAAGGGGGAAGAAGTTAGGGGACCGATACTGACAATAGAAGTAGTATTTAGGGGGATTCACAACGACCTTAATAACTAATAAATCCGAGTGGGATAATTATTTAAACAGAAAATATTATTTGAGGCTTGAGGCACACCGTTGGGGGGGGATAATTATGACACAGGGTAATTCGTTGGGGCAGGGAAGTAATTCAAGGGTACTCACAGTACCGGTAATGGCGGCCGAGTTCACCGCCAGTAAAATCCTCTGGGCTCTCCTTTCTCATCCAAAATCCTCCTTAGAAAAAAAATCCTCCTTCCTTCCTCACTTCAATTTCTCCACTCCTGCAGCCACAAAATCCTCCACACAACTCTCTCCGAAATTTCTCCAAAATTCTCTCCGAGAACTCCTCCAAATTCTCTCCAAAACTCTCTTTACTTTGTACAAATTATCTGTTACGCGCACGGGGCAGCTGTTATACGAGTGAAGATTGCTCATCACTCGATCACCTTCTTCCCCGATTATCGGTGATAATCGGGGTTAATCGGGGGCACTCGTCATCGAGTGTCCTTTCCATTAGCATATCCAGGGGGCTAAGTTGAGGGATATCTCTTTCCCTTCCGGGTCACGTGGTTACTTTCATCTATCGTGTGGGGGGGTTTTGTCGCTCGTCTGCTGCTGCTGTTGCTGAGTGCGGTGGCGAGGGGAAACGTGGGACGGGGGGATTCGTCTTTCCTTCGGCGTTCTCCGGTGGCGTGAGTACCGTGGTGAGGGGAACGGGGTGGGGGGAAGGAACAGCTGGGGAGTTGGTTACCCAACGGTGACAGGTTTCTTAACCTAATTTGTAGCTTTTCACTGTTTACTTAATCCTAATCTTACACTAACTTATGATTAATGAGAAGAAAACAAACCACAGTCGTTAATATTTTTAGGGGGGCAGTGGGAGGGCGATAATTGTTGCCTCGTCACAGCTGTCCTGGGGGTAGAGAATACATGGGGTTTTCACAACCCCATGTTGAACGATACTAAACCTTAATTTCCTTGTGGTGACTCTGCCGACTCCGGGGTGAAGAGCTGGAAGGAAGGCTACTCATTTACTGATACTTTCATTCGAATCTCCCTTGGTACCCCTTCATCCAAATCCACATTTCCAACGATTTTTTAACTCATTTATAGGGGGGATGGTTAACAAATAATTCGTGCATACCGAACTGATACTGGTAATACAAAGTCGATTTATTCAAAAAAGAAAGAAAACAGGAAAATGCAAAATGAAAGAAAAGGGGAACAAAAGAAAATAATTAACTAAAGAAAAAGAAAAAATTGGAGTCCTGCTCCGTAATGGAAAAAAAAAAAACACAAATGGTCATTGACCTCCTTGGCTCATTCGAAGAAGGGGGGGGGGGGGTTGATCCGGCCCCCCACAAACAAAAAGGAGAAAACATAGCAAAAAAATATACTTTTTTGGCTTAAGACTAATTTAAGGTGGGGGGAGGTGTTGAGGGGTTATCAGTAGGGGGAAGGTTGGGGTCCATCTGTCGTCCGTGTAAGGGAGTCGTCGGCAGTCCGGGCAGGTCAAAATGTCATCTCCCCAGCGGCCGCAGAAGAAACAACGGCGTTCCACCAGTGGGCACTCCCTGGCCCAGTGGTTGCCGTTGCACTTCCTGCAGCCACTGAAGAGCAGGGGAGAGTGCATAGGGATTGGGGAGGTGCGGGGGCATCCTGGGGGGCGTTGGACTGCGGTTGGGGAGCGGGCGAGGTATGGGGCTGGTGGATGGGGTTTGGGGTTGGGAGATCTGGTGAGGGCAGGGGTTTTGGGAAGGAATGGGCGAGGATGGTTGGCATTGGGAAGGGTGGGTGAGGATCGGGGGGGAGGTCGGGGAGTAAGTTCCCTCATGGGGGGTGAAGGTCGTGGGAAGAGGGGTCTGGGATGGGAGAGGCCTGCAGTGAGGCGGGGGGGTGTTAGGTGAGGAAGGGAGGTGGGTCTGGGGATATACCGTCCCATCAGGGGAGGGGGTTTGTGAGTGGGACGTGTAGGGCGTTGGTGCCCAAGGGGGGGACGGGGGGTGGTGATGGGTTTTGGGGGCAGGATCTGGGGTGCACGGGTGGGAGTCCCTGAGTTCAGGGTCAGGGAGCTAAGGGAGAAGGTTAGGAGGGCTGTGGTCGTGATTGTTGGGGGGGTCATCCTGGGTTGGTCCTGGGTTTCGTCAGCGTCGCGGTCTGAGTCTGGAGGTGATGGGGAGGTGGTCGTCGGGGTCGTTGAAGGTGGGGGACCTTTGCGGGGTCGTCCTCGTCGTCGTCTGGGGGGGGTCCTTGGGGCAGTGTGGTCTCCTGGGGCTGCTGGGTTTCCTGGGGCTGCTTCTCCGGGGGCTGCTTCTTCGGGGGCTGCTTCTTCTCCAGGGGTTGCTGTGATGATGGGGATGGGGGAGGTGGGGCATATTGTATCCCCTATCGCTCCAGGATCGTCTCTTGTCTGGCGATCGCCAGCATCTCCTCCTGCTCCAGCCAGGCCCTGGGTGGTTGGCTCGGGGGAAAAGCTTCCTCTCCGAGGGGGAGCGAGTACTTTCCCCTCCCGTATGGGATCCTTCCACTGTTCGGCATCTGTACGGGGTCGGGGGTAGTAGGGTCTTAGGTCAGTTATATGTATTTTCCATAGTCTATTTCCATGTGTGTCTTCTAAGTCATATATAATTGGGGATACCACATTTATAATTTGATAGGGCCCCTCGTACTTGGGGTCAATTTCGCAGCAAAATGTTGCGCGGCTTGGGAAAGGGGTCGGTGCCTTCTCAGGACGAGGTCGCCTATCCGAAATGCTTCATCGTTTCTACCCCTATTATACCGTTCCGCCTGCTCAACGAATGCCTCGCCCATATATTTTCGCGCGAGGTCATAAAAATAATCGATCCGTTCTATTCTGGTTTTCCAGGGTCCCGGGGGAAGAGGGTCATGGGGTTCCTTGGGGTTGATTGCGGGGTTAACTAAGGGGCTGGGGGGTGGGGGGATACGACCCATATTTAAAAAGGCGGGGGAAACTCCTAGGGATGTGTGGACAGAGGTATTGAGTGCAAAAGCTAACTCGGGTAAATGTAAGTCCCAGTCGCGGTGGTTATCTCCAGCATAAATTCCGATCATGGGTTTAAAAGAACGGTTGATCCGTTCAACGGGGTTGGATTGGGGGTGAAAGGGAGGGGTGGTGAGGTGGGTGATTCCCAATTGGGCTAGGGGCTTCGCGAGGTTCTTACCAACAAATACTGTTCCATTGTCGCTGAGGAAAAACTGCGGTTTTCCCCAGCGCAATACTACTGTTTCATATAAGGCCTTCCAAATATTCTTAGCATTCGCTTTTCAAAGGGGTTTAATTTCGACGTACCGAGTGAAAACGTCTTCTAACACTAGGAGGTAACGATATTGATTTCTGCTAGTGGGGAAGGGGCCCATGATGTCGCCAGCGACGGTGGACCAGGGCTCGGAGGTCGTGCGTTCCCTCATTAGTCCTTTGGGGCCAGTCTGGATCGACTTGTAACGTTGGCACTGGGGGCAGGATCGGACGAACTTGGCTACGTCCCGATAAATTCCGGGCCAATAAAAATATAATGCTACCCGATGGTAGGTTTTATCTATCCCACCATGGGCAGCGTAGGGGCTGTCTTGTGCGTCCCGTATCGTTTCGTGTCTCAGTCCCGGGGGAAGAACGGTCTTCCATCTATTTAAATCGGGGACAGTGGGGTCAATCTGGGGGCAGGGGCGCAAGAAATAGAGGACGTCATCTTCGACGGTCCAATCCGGATATTTATGGGGGTCTTTCAACACGTCGATCTTCTTTTTCTGGTACCATTTATCTGGGGAGGAGTTCATTAACGCGAGGGCTGTAAGGGAATTGGGGCAAACGCGGGAGAGGGCATCAGGGACGGTATGGAGAGAACCTTTCCTGTGTACTACTGTCATGTCCTGGGTCTGTAATTCCAACGCCCACCGGGCCACTCGTCCGGTGGGGTTCTTAAAATTTAGTAACCATTTTAGACTGGAGTGGTCTGTTATCACGGTAAATCTACCGCCTTCGATATAGGGGCGAAACTTACGCGTGGCCCACAGAACCGCCAGACATTCTCGTTCCGTCGCAGTGTAGTTGCGTTCGGCTGGGGTTAAGACTCTACTGGCAAAATAAATAGGTCTGTCGAGTCCGGTTGAAGAATTGGGGTGGGCAGGGTCGGATCCAAACTCCGACTCCTGTGTCAACACCGCTCCAATCGCTACGTCACTTGCGTCAGTCTGAAGGGTAAAGGGTTTCGTGAAGTCAGGGCGAGCTAGAACAGGGGTGGTCGTGAGGGAGGTCTTAAGTTTTTCAAAAGCATCCTGGTGTTCGTCTGTCCAGGTCCACGTTTCGTTTTTCCTAATCAATCCAAGCAAGGGGACCTTATCATCGGAGAGGGAGGGTAGAAAGCGAGCGTACCACCCGACCATACCGAGAAATCTCTGCAATTCTTTAACGTTCCGAGAGGGTGGGTAATCGGTAATAGGGGCAACTTTATTAGGGTCTGCTTCTAATCCATGGGGGGTTAATAAGTATCCAAGAAATTCTAGTCGATCACACAAAAAATCGCATTTATCTACGTTAATTGTCAAATTATTCTCTTGTAATTTTTTAATTAACTGGGACACAAACCACTTATGCTCTTCTAGGGTGCGGGTAAAAATCAAAAAATCATCGGCATATTTACGTACGTTATTGGACCATTGGGTGGGGATTATCATATCTGTGAGGAGTTGAAACATGGCGGGACCATTTTTTAAACCAAAGGGCATCCTTTTATATTGGAAAAGTCCGGGGGGTAGTCCTGGGATGGCGAAGGCAGTCTTTTCTTTGCTTTCCTCGTCTAGGGGAATGTGGTGGAAAGCCTGGCTAACGTCTATCTTTGAGACGTAGACAGCTCCGTGGGCACAATCAAGGAGGTCCTCTAAGCTCTGCATGGGGAGGGCGAGATGTTTGGTAACGGCGTTAAGGGGACGATAATCAATACAAAGCCTATAACTATTGTCGGGTTTTTTCACTAAGACGGGCCAGCTACACCTATCGCTCTGGGAGGGCTCGATAATTTCTTGTTTTAATAATTGGGATGCTTTCTCTTGGGCGGCTTTTAATATGTGGAGGGCATAACGACGGGTAGCACCACGAATAGGGGGATGATCCTGGGTCTCAATGTGCATGGTAAGTAAGGGGCAAACGGAGGCAACTTCGGGGGCGGGGTTGATCCAACTTTTAAATTCATTGCGGAGGGCCATTAATTCATCTTCGGGGACTACGGCTAGGTGGGTTAAGTCACACGGGGGAGGGTTGGCTAAATTCAGGGGTAGTCG
>NW_011888008.1:47383-71504 GCF_000806365.1 Fopius arisanus
GGGGGGGGCAAGATCGTCGGGGGAGGACCATACTTTAACGGGTTGGGCTTCAATTTTAATCGCTGGGGGGGCTGGGTTCGGTCGGTCACCGAAATCCAATGCGATCTCTAATGATTCTAGTGCATCAACTCCGAGGATGCAGTCAAAAGCTAAGGCGTTGCTGAGGCGGAACGGCACTAACCTACGCTGATCCTTATAGGCGAGTCTCATGATTGCGCATCCGGCGAGTGGGATTGCTTCTCCGTTTCCCAGGGTGACGGACTCGCCCGTCGCAATCGCGTATTCATTGAGGTTGATTCCCGTCTGCGTACTGATGAATGACCGGTTAGCTCCCGAGTCAATCAGGGTACTGAGGATATGTTTGCCGATCTTCAATTGTGCGAAATACCGATTTTCCTGAGGGTTATCATACGTGAGGGTCAAAAAATCTTCGTACGTAATAAAATCGGGGTTCTCGCGATCGTTAAGGGTGATGGTGAATAGCCGGGGGTCATCTTCAGGTGGTGGGTTAGTCCCGGGGGTAGAAGGAGCACGAGCTTCAGGGATTGAGGGGGGTTGTTCGGAAGGGCATGGGGTAGTTGGAAGGGCTTCGGACTGGGGCAGTGAAGGGGTCGTGGTATCAGGTGAGGGGGAAGTGGGGTTTAATATCGTAGGGATAGAAAGGATTTCAGTGAGAGGTTTGTTCGGGGTAAGGGTAGGGTCAGGGGTGGGGGCGGATTGTTCCGTTAGCTGGGGAGGGGATGAATAGGTGGTTGGTTCGGGGTTGTGAGTTACCTGTAGTTCGGGAGGGTTTGGTGGGTCAGGCTGGGTAGAAATCTTTGTAATTTCCCGGGATCGGTGTATTAGAAATCGTGGATCACGCGGGGGTGGTACTGGGCTGACCCCCCCGCTTCTTAGTTTCCCATGGCATTATATGATCCGTATGAGGGTCGGGGGTAGTAATTCCTGGAGCGGGGGTTTGGGTCATATCTGGGGAGTTGAGTTGACTGTGGGAGATATGGGGGTCGTTGTGTGGGGAAGGCTTGTTGGGAATAGGGGTTGAGGGGACATTCCCTGGCGAAATGTCCAGGTTGGTGACATCTGAAACAGGTGAGATGTTCTGGATATGGAGGTGGCTTTGAATTTACTGGGGGTGGGGTGACAGAGATGCTCATTAATGGGGGAATGTTGTTCTGGGGTGGAGTGGTGGGCCTGGGAGAAGATCGTCCGGTCGCTTCAGCGTACGTCTGGGGTCTGGGGGGTGAGTTGAATCGAGCATGTTGAGATGGGGATCTTGAGGGTGGGTTTTGTCTGGTATCGTATGTGTTGTCCGGTGGGGGTAGGTAAGGGTTCCTGGAGTATTGCTTCGGTGGGACTCCGTCAGCTCGAAGGGGTTGTGCTCCGAGGGCCTGATTTTGTGGAGCTGTGGTGTCACTAGTACCGCGAACTCGGGGGTTATTGCGTCGAGGGGCTGGAGAGGGGGATTGGATCGCGGAGGGGTGCCTGTATCGCGATGTGTCCGAGAGGGTTCGTTGGACTAGTCGCGCTACTTCAATGAACTGCTCGATGGTTATGCATCTATCCCGGCCCATTTCTTTGAAATACACGGGGTTAAATTGCGACTTCAAGATACCCAGTTGTCTTTGGAGGGAAGGAGGGGGATGAAGACTGGCAAATAGTCTTCGTAGGCTAGTGATATACTTGCCTACGTCCTCATCGACCCCCTGGAAACGTTGGTGAATATTCTGCCATATGCTCTCCTCTTGATCAAGAGGACAGTACATGAGCTGAAATGCCTTAAGAAAGCCGCTGTAACTCCTGATATTTGGCAATTCTGTCAAATACCAGGAGTGAGCGTCCTCCCTAAAAGCTGAGGGGAGAGCCCGAAGGGTCTCCGTCTCAGTGAGTCCATTGGACTGATAGCACAAAGTGATGCTATCCAAAAATTTGTACGGGTCTTCGTCTAAATTTCCCGAGAAGCTAATCCCATCCCGTTTAAAAATGTGACTAACTCTAAGATCTCGGGTTTGGAAATCATACTGGGTTTCTTCTCGAAAGGGGACTCTATAGGTATCCTGAAGACGAGTTTGGGGAAATCCGGTGGGGTGAGCAGGGTCCATAGTGACGTGTGTTGGGGGTGGTGGGGGTGGATTTTCGGGGTAATGGGTCTGTGAAAAAACAGGCTGGGGTGTTCTGGGGGTTGGTTCTGAGCGTGGGGGAAGGGTATGGGATGGTTGATATCTGGGACGGGGGGGGGGGATATGAGAAGGGGGAAACAGGGGGTGATCAACCTGATAGGTGGAGTGGACATTGGGGGATGAAGTAAAATTACGGCTGGGGGTTTGTATGGAGGGAGAGGGGGTGATTGGGGCTGGTTGTGAAATGGGAATGAGGGGGTATGTGAGATAATCCTCTTGAGGGGGAGGGGGCCTTGGTTGGACAGGGTTAGGTCTGGGTGGGTGAACTGGGATTGCTGGGGGAGATCGTACTGGGACCGGGCTGGAAGTGAGGTTATTACTGGGGGGTTGCTGAAACGTAACTCTGTGGACAGGGGGTGGTTGTTCCAATGATTGGAAGCCGGAGAGTTCTTCCGTGGATTGCTCGAAGCTCAGGGGGTCTTGGAACGGCCCGATGGTTCGTCCTGGGCGAAGTGTGCCACAAGGACGAAGAATAAACGACCCGTCCGATTCGGGGGTAACGCGAAAACCAGCGGTGGTGATTGGCATCTTCATCGCATCCATGTCCTCATCCCAGGGGGCTGTGTGTTCTCCGAATTTCTTTCTAATTTCATATCGAACAAACCGATCCCTTATCACATCATAAACTCCGCGACTCTCTATTCCCAACGTATCAAGTAATATAAGTTGACTGCGAGGGGTGAGGGCATCGAACTGATCCTCTAAATCTCGATGATATTGTGCGATCCGGGCAGGGAGGGGGTTATCATTGGGTGGAGAGATAAGGGGGCGGATTGGGTCAGAGACAGAGGCAGTGGGGGTAGTGGCGGTGGTAGTGGTTACCGTGGTGGTAGTGGTTGTAGTGATGGGGGTAGTGGATATGACAGGGTCCGATGGGGGAGGGTTAAGTTCAATTAAATTGTGTTCCATTGTTATTCCTTTCCTGGGGTTGTACTAACCGAAGGGGGTGTCGGGCGGTGGTCCGCCTCTGGGCAGCACAAATCCGCAGCAAAACAGCAAAAAAAACTATCCACGCGCCAATCCGAAGTCGATCCGCGCGAGGAAGAAAAATAATGTTTCAGAAAAAAAACAAAATAGATAAATCAAGAATCCAGAAACTCGAGAGAAACCGCGGTCGGCTTTCGCACCGAGAAGGCACCTTAATACTATTCAATGTACGGGGGGGGAGAAAGTATATGCAATTTTAAGAACACAAGAAAATTCACAATAAAAAAACAAAAATTTCAGCAATAATAAATTACCAATATAATATTACTTCAATGGGGATCAGGGAGAATCGGGTCAGGACGCTAATTAATTTTTTTTTTTTTTTTTTTTTTTTAAACAAAAAAAAAACAAACTCCAAGAAGAAATTCCAGCCAATATTTCGCTGACCAGAAAGAAACTTTTAGAGTGATTTAATATACCGGGGATAATCTAATTTGAATTAATTCACGGGGGTTTTTTATTCCAATTTACTTTTATGAGACACTTGTCTTTATGTACGGGGGAGCGGGCGGGAAAGATTTATTCAAAGAGAATTATATAGGGAAAGGGGGGCCCCTGCCGATTCTTACGGCCCTGGGGAATTTGGTTTGGGAAAAGAAATTCAAAAATATAACTTATATGAAATTCACAATTCGATATTAAATACAGTTCACGGAGGGATAATCAGTTCTGGAATGCGGCGAATTTAATCCGCAACGATAAGCTTCGGAAATAATGAGAAAAAAATGGGAACAAGCGCGTGCCGTATACAGCGGCTGGCCCCACGTTGGGCGCCAATTGTGACCTTGGCCGGAGAATTCGCCTGGAAAATTCCCGACCAAGGCACGATAATTCCGGAAAAATTAATAAAGTTAAGGGAGGGCCTGAAAAGGAAGTAAAGGGGAAATGGGGAAAATTATTTACCCGGAGGGAACTCGTTGAACAATAGTCTGTATTTCACTTCTTCTAGAAACTATAAAAATATCATAACAAAAGAAAATGACAAAATTAATAATCAAGGGCCTTTTAATATTAATCTAGGGAAGGGGTAAGGCCAGCCAACTTGCGGCGACACGCGAAAGAATGCACAAAACAAAATAATAAGGGGAGGAAGCTAATTGAGAGAAAAAAGGGGGAAGAAGTTAGGGGACCGATACTGAAAATAGAAGTAGTATTTAGGGGGATTCACAAAGACCTTAATAACTAATAAATCCGAGTGGGATAATTATTTAAACAGAAAATATTATTTGAGGCTTGAGGCTCACCGTTGGGGGGGATAATTATGACACAGGGTAATTCGTTGGGGCAGGGAAGTAATTCAAGGGTACTCACAGTACTGGTAATGGCGGCCGAGTTCACCGCCAGTAAAATCCTCTGGGCTCTCCTTTCTCATCCAAAATCCTCCTTAGAAAAAAAATCCTCCTTCCTTCCTCACTTCAATTTCTCCACTCCTGCAGCCACAAAATCCTCCACACAACTCTCTCCGAAATTCCTCCAAAATTCTCTCCGATAACTCCTCCAAAATTTTCTCCAAAACTCTCTTTGCTTTGTACAAATTATCTGTTACGCGCACGGGGCAGCTGTTATACGAGTGATGATTGCTCATCACTCGATCACCTTCTTCCCAAAATGAAGCCTCAAACATTACCACCGTGAGGCCGATAAAGAAGTTTCTCCATACATTACCGACCGAGGGCCTAGTAGATTCCTGGATTGCCCTCCCCCGCAATCGCCCTCCGATAATACTGAAACACAATTTCGAGCATATTTACCGCATGATGTGCGGTTGTCAGGTACGTGGGTGGTAGGTCTCACAGAATTACAAAACCCGTGTAGCCTACTTCACATTCAGAATAGAGACGATGGGTATGAGACATTTATCAAGGGTGACGAACCTATAGATGAGCAAAGAAAAACTCCCGCCTATGCTGTTCCCCATGGAATATATGAAAATCTCGAACATTTAGTGAAAGCATTACATAATTTGCCTCAGATTGGCGCTCACATACTTTTCGAACCAAAAAAACATCATCATGGCTGCGTAAAATGGTTCGTGTTTGCTCGAGGGACAAATCGTGTACGGATCAAGTACATTTATTGAACTTATCATAGAAACTGAGGAATATTTTAGGGATTGATCAAAATGATGCTGATAACGGGCTTAGATTTGTAGAAGATGATAAAATTGGTGGCGATCGCCCTGTCAGTTAGGCGCGACCGTTTCCCGATCGGCTGTACATATACTGTGATTTATGCGGACCCTATGTTCAAACATCGCTTTTGCGGATGGCTCCATTCGATGTGTTAATCACACATATGGCAATACAAGACCTAATTCCTTTTTCGTCGCCCAACTATATCCCTTTATTGAAAAATGGGTTTCGAACAATTGAAGTACATATAAGAGATAGTTCACGCCGTCCTATACCATTCGAGTACGGACCTTTAACCCTTTCGCTTCATTTCAAGAGTGTAAGAGTATTTTTCGGGTGTCAACACCCCGGGATAAACCTCAAACTATTCTGGCTGCCGCCTCTATCGTTCACGATTGGGCGCCAGCCAGGTTTTTCTGGAAAACCTGACGGAAAACCAGCCGCGAAGGAATTTCGTCAACTCCGCGGACTTTCGGTGGCGGGTCTCACAATGCCGAGCCAGCATCAGCATGACACGGTAGAGTGGGCGAAGTTTACCAACGTACGAGTAACTTCAATCACTAACTTCTGCCGTGCTTACGGCATCGTCAACGATATCTTTCGGGGAACGTATCCCTCAGACTCTCGTGGAGGGATATGACCATCCCTCTCACGTGGTACTCTCTCCTCTGGGTTGGCTCAACCCCAGACATGACACAGATTACCTGCGAATCCTTCTCACCCCGCAGGGCGCCGAACTGCTCGAGGCACATGCGACGTAGGTATCCGGAGACCTTTCTCACCCACCTAACGTCCACCACCACTCGAGAGCTCGGTAATAGCAATCTCATCGCGAGTCAAAACTAGAGTTACTTCCCATGGAGCCGCGTGTGACCGGACCGACGGGAAACGCCTTGAATTCCAGCCCTTAGTCCACCCCAACACCATGGATTTCGCCCTAGAGATGGATCTGAAAGGGGATGCAACTGGGATCCTCAGCAAAAAAAAAATGAATAAAATAAGAATTGTCGGGGAGAACAATATTTAATAAAAAAAAATCAGTCTCGATACATTAAAAAAAAAATATATGAAATAAAATCCCCTTAAATCGACCTCTCGTTACTGTGCGCTCTATATAATTTTAAATTGGTCACTATCGTCAAATTATTCTTAAATGAAGATTTTCCGAAGCCTAATAAATAATAAAAATAAATAAATAATAGTAAAACAGTCACATAAGTCAAAATAAATATTAAAGTATTGAAAAACAACTGAGTCACAAAACTCAATTGGCACCAGTCAGAAAAGTCAAGAAAATTTTATCAGTAATATTTTATCAGAAATAGTCAAGTAAATTCAATGACTCGAAACAGTAACGTGAAAATCGATCGGTCTACGTGACCTCGGACAAGCAAAACTACACAAAATAAATACAATATAAGAGACAAATGTTCGAGAAGTCACGAGACCTTGAAATTAACTGAAATTAAAATAAAATTCAACGGCGAGAGTCACTGAATTTCGCGACACAAGTCTATCATACAAAGTCGCGAAACTCGAAAAAAAAAATAGTAATTAATCAAAATTAACAAAATGCAATCCACTAATAAATATGAATGAGAGAGAGAGTGAAAATTCGCCGAAGAGAGTGGTCAGAGATTCACTAATAGAATAATCAGGTAATAGTCCTAAAGGACTCGGGTGTACGCAACACCAAATAATTACGCTGAATCTCTGCCCACTCAAAAATTATATAAATCACAATAAAATAATTAGGCCACCACGCTCACCCACGACTCCCAAAATCTCCTCAAAGTTCTCACAATCCTTGATAAATGATGAACTTGTAATGGCGTCCTTATTTCCGATTTGTTACGATAGCGTCCTTTGATCTCAGAATTATTTATTAGATCCGCTCAGTTTCTCCACCACACGGGAAGTGATTTTTCGAGACACGTGAAAATTCGCAACAGGTGGGTAACGCTACGGCATCATGAACTAGGTGGGGATAATCTATTCATCCACCAGTCCCAAGTATTCGGGCATGCGCGACACAAACATTATATTCAAAACGCATACGCTATTAAATTTCGCGATGCTTCACAATCATTAATTGTGTTGAATTAGCGAGAATTAATTCTCAGCGCATCCCTAAAATTGCAACATTATTCGTGCGTTAATTACTACCCATGAGAGAATAGTAACTCTCCTGATTAACTTATTCCTATTTTTCCATTAATTGCGAAACCTCGTGCTCTGGTGATACGTCACTTCCGTGGTAATTGATAGCTGGATTGTGGCTCCATTATCGGCCACATCGAAAATCCAGTAATCATCAGAAATTAGGAGTTCGATGACATCTCTCGGCGTCCAGGGATCCTCGTCGATGTCCTCAGAATGGAACGCGGTGGCGCATAATTCAAAATAAAACAAAATACAATCAAACGTATGTTCTCCTCTCTTCTCAAAACTCTCGCCATTGAAGGTGACTTCGCGTCTGGTGGAAGTCTCTAAAATCGCGAAACGGTCGAGAACCAGTAACTGGTAAAATACCACGTTACAGACCCGAAACCCTTATGACTTAAAAAATTGGGGAATTAATTTTCTAAGTCTGTACGTAGATGGCGTGCAAGTCGCAAGGCGTCCATTACAATCGAGTTTTGCCGGCGGCTCTCACATAGTCGTGGAATGTTTTACCACGTTATTTAATGGAACTAGTATTCATTTTAGTGATCATGGAATAGATATTTCTCGATCAGATTATTCAAATGGTTACTGTCTCTGTGCGTTTGACCTATTTCCGGATTTATCAGCAAATTGTGACGCTCATTGGACTCTTGTGAAAACGGGTAGTCTCAGAATTGAAGTGCACTTTGATGAACCTACGACAACAAATTTGAATTGTGTTCTATATGCTGAGTATGATAATATCTTGGAGATCGACTCCACAAGGCAGATAATTGTTGATTACAATAGCTAAGTTGTTCAGTACATGTCTTGGATGTACCGGAAGCGGGCGAGCATGGCCGACTATGGTCCCACCTCAACACAAACAACATGCCCCCATTGTGGGGCAGAGATTGTAACCGAAATTATAAATACCGCAAATAATAAAACAGTTGCATAGTTGCATCGCCCTACAGACAAATCGAATTGGATTTCGATGACCGCCGACAAAATCTGTCGCTAACTACGAATCTTCATCGTCTAAAATGGGATTATGGTGACACACCATACAAGGCAATCAGCCAAATTCTTAAGCAAGCAACTGAAAATGTGGCCAGAATCTATGTGCGGGGACGTGAGAAATCAATATTCTAGCAAAGACTTTTATCAAGAACAGTTATGAATTTAGAAAATTACACCCCCAGTTTCAAGCGTCGACCAGAAAATAAGCGTTTTTGTATGTATCTTGCAGAAACCGACTTACATGGTAATTATGTGTGCACTTGCTACAACGCTGCAAAATTAAGAGCCTGGATTAGGCGGAATATTTATACTGGGAAAGTTATGCTTAAGGATAGTGACATTAATAAGCTTTAGAACACGGATATATACCGCATCTCTCAAGTAACAGGTCATGAATTGAGTAATGACGAAAACGAGGACGATAGTTGTGATATTTCTGATAGCGACAGCTGTAGCGAAGATAACAATGGTGATGTCCAGCTAACACCCCCACCGTTACCGACAAGATTTCCAAAGCCGTGGCACGGCGTTTGCGGAAACGGACGCGAGAAGCATATCGAAACAGTCATTATATGAATACCCAATAGCTACTTGCTGTCCTACCCGCGACTAATGTCACCATCGGAGGAGTATTTCCAGCGAATAAGATTCCTTTTAAATGGACCAGCCCTTGTGCAATCATCGCAAATACAGATGATTCCAATCAACCAGGAACACATTCGATCGCAATGTACTCTGACCACGCGCGAAAGGGCACGTTCTTTGACAGCTATGGTGTCAATATATATTTATGCGGTGCCAGAAACTGTCTATATTATAAATACAACCATAACCAACTCGAGAGCTATACAACTTCTGTTTGTGGTGTCTATTGTGTTGTTGTCCTTCACTGGCTTGGTAATGGCTTCCCTTTGTCAGCTTTCGTACGAAAATTCTCGAATAATTGGGAACGTAACGATACGCTCATTTTAAGAATGTTCAAGAAAATAATGAAGAATAAGTCGACAACTAAATTTAAGAAAAAATTTGTAAACCTGTCCGATAACGGATCAATTCTTCAAATGTTTGAAAATAAAGAACTTCATATAATGTGTAATTTATTAATTTATTCCATTTGGAACCGCTTCAAATCCGTCTCTTTCTTAATCTATTCCTCAAAGCACCTGCTATTTTCTTCCGAAACCCTCGTTTTTGTTCAGTTGTTGAGGGCAATGACCCATGCACCATTGAATGGATGATGTCATAATGGCCCAGATGTGCTCACAAGACTAGGCCGGCAAAGGCATGGGCCCACATTCTTTAATGGTTGAAAACACCTCTTGAGCGGTTTTCTCAGTATATCCATCGTTCTGAAAAAATTACTTGTTTGAAAAAAAAAGAAATTAAATATGATGATTTGACATACCATCCAGTAATTCAGATTACAATTGTGATGGTGAAATAAGCCATGTCGAAACAATAACGGAAGTAGGGATGGTACATAAACATTACTTATAAGCATGTCCCAACACTCGTCAATACGCTGCTGTTCAGAGTACTCGATCTCTATCCACCGAATGGGCCTAACTACAATTCCTGTCTACGGTTTCGAATATTTCAACTCACCAAAAGGAATACCCGCCTATCACATCACCATGGAAACAGACAAATACGCAATGTGTTTTTTCATAGTTTTATCCGTTCTGGTTTGAAGCGCGGCTGTAGTGATATTTTTTTGGAATATTTATGTTGATCGAAATTATTATCACGACGCCTTTCCTGAAAATGGTACGAAAATGTGGAATAAAACACTCTCGAAAATTTAAAATGCATACATGTGTTCATTTATTTACAATCGCATTCCTGACACCGGAAGCAATGCCCGAGAAGGTGTTTTTGATACCACTTATGTTTACTCAAGATAAATAGTCTGATCCTTTTTTCAGCAGTCTGCAGATTCCTTCCTTACCGACCTCAGCCCACTTTCCACCCACTGCCACCCACCACGCACGGGTCCCGCGACACTAGCGCCGGAATTTAAAACTACCACCCACCACCCACTACCACTCACCACCCACTACCACCGATCGCCACCCACAACCCACTACCAGCCACTACCAAGATCCGCTCAATTAGCCCCTTTTGTAAAGATTTTAGAATTTTTTTTTTTCATCCTATTGTTGTAATGCTGAAGAATTTTGATAGTCGAAAACAAAACTTTGATAGTTAATATTTCTATTTTTTAGGAATTTTTCAAAAATCGCATTAAAAAAAAAAAATTCACCCCTGCACTTTTTACTAAAAATCTAAAAAATATAATTTAAGAGAGAAAATCAATTGAAGATTATTGATAGTTCTAAGTGGTTGTTCGATTGACAAGAATTTGGGTGTAAATGAATTAGTTTCTATTCACATACCACAGCGCAATTTAAATGCTTCGATCCAACATGGCCGCCCTTGCATCTTAGCTGTCATTTGTCACTTTGGAGCACGCATCATTTTGGAGTGAAATTCAGTTACAACTTTTTTTTCCTTAGTGAAAGTGAAGAAAATATATTCATGTAGCACATGCAAGTATTTTCCAGTGATTGTAATGAGTTGATTGAATGTCGCAGCAACCGCATCTGCGAAGGGGAATTTTTTGCTGATTATTGCAACGTTACTGAAGACCGACGCTCCATTCGTACAATTGCTCGTTTATGTGTAGGAATACCTGCGGAAGGAATCGCACTCAACAGAAGTTAACAGGTCCCATTCAATGAATCGCCTAATTTTTTGTTTTCAAAAAATTAATCATTCTACGTTTAAATATTTTTTTTAATATATAAAATACATTCGTTGGAATACAAAAAAGTAAGAGTGGAAGGAATAGCTAATTATAATATAAACTAGGAGAACTACAACAGTCTCTCTCTCTCTCTCCCTCTCTCTCTCTCTCTCTCTTAGACTCCCACCAATTTCTCAGTTGCAATTTCCAACATCTCGTCAATCACTTATATCGCACCATGGGGTTTGATTTTATCACTGGGATCAGCAAATTCAGCTTTCCCAAGGCTACTGTTGTACAACTCCCACCAGGTACTCCAGCCATTTCGTCGGTAGCAATAAGCAACGAATCCGCAGCCTGATTGAGCAATCACTCCAGCCAACCTATATTAAAGAAATGAAATAACCATAAGAATATTTGAATTTTCTCAGCGATGATGATTGCACAACAAATATGGAACAAATTTACCTGTATTGAATTCCGAGAGCTAATGTGATCGGTATATTTCCTAGTTTAGATTCCACACTTTTCTGCGGACAGTTTTTCATGTGAATCTCCAAATTAACAAAAACATGATAACTGACTTGAGAAGTGACCGAACAGAGTTGTCGACAATCCGCTGTGCAGCATGGAACTTTATTCAACGTCGGATAGAATTGCAATGCCTGTTGCAGAAGAGTCAAATTTTTGTGATAAATGTAATTACCGTCAATATTGATGAAAAGTATTATCAATGCGTAGGGCCCACACTGTTTACAGTTGAAAATCTTGAAACCACTAGGATCATTTGTTAAACATATCTCCCAAATTTTGTCCACTGACTCATCTAAATTGAGTGTGCAAACGGAATCCTCTTTTCCTTTTCGAATCCACATAGAGAATAAATCAGTTATTAGATCTACTCTTTCTGTGTTCATACTGGCAGCAAAATCTCGATCCTTTAATGAAACAATAAATCTTAGGAATTTATTTTTCGCCCTCTCGAGAGATTCTAGATAACCTGGATTATCCTTTGCTGCATTCAATAAGATGTAAATTATTGAATAAAAAATTGTCGTATTAGTCAACTGCACCGTTTCTTCATTCAGTTCTGTAGGGGGTAAAACGTCAGCACCTAGAGTTAGACTGATGAGCTGATCGACTGTTCCATCATGAGAATCACGAAAGAGGGTGGATTCATTGGCTCCTTGAGTCCAATAAAGATCCGCATCAGCTTTGTTACGCCAGTTATCTCGCGAGATTGTATCTAGATCCGGTGCTTTCCTTCGATAATCTTCAAAGTTTTGGTACTCCATCATTGGGGATAATCGATTGCAACTATTTCCATAGTTAATTGAAAAACAGGTATCCATCGTTGGACAGACATCGGGGGTCATTACCCTCGGAGGAGTTTCTGCCACGCAAGGAGACGTCAGAGGTGGATCCACTGGAGTCTGGCTATTTTCAGGGAGAATTTTCACGTAAATGGCAGCGCTGGGCTTCACATAGGTGTCTTCATGAACGGAGACGACCTTCGAAGCCAGACTGTCGCAGAACTCCCAATGACCATTACCTCGCCAACATTAGCTGACATGATGCCCTGGAATACTGGAGACAATTCCAGCTAGACAGAAATTCCCATCGAACAACGTGAACATGAGAGGCAAGCTTTTCAATTGACATTTCACAATCGTTCCATCCAGCATGTTGGGGACATCCAACTCAATGAAAGGAAAAGTACCGAGGTTTAGAGGTGAAATCTGAACACATCCGCCACAGGGTTTGTTATTTTCTCCATTTATTCTTTTGCACGCAACTGTTTCAGGGATAAGATTGGATCGGAGAACCTCCTCAAGATTACCAAGATTTTTCCAAATTCTCTCATAATCGACAGTAAGATGAGTCCGCTGGCTATAATAGTCACCACATTGTAAACAGTGATTGAGACAAGACAGGCTTGGCTCTCCAATAGAAAGCCCTGCCCAAAGGTTCACCAGGAGATCGTACATGTTAATTCGATGAGAGTCGAAAATTTTTGAGTCGTTGTATTGCAATTCAATGTTCTGTGGGAAAAGTGACTGAAGAAGTTTGGTCTTCTCTTGATAGATTTTCGCTCGAGATCCATGTTCAATGAACTCCAGTACGAACTTGAAAGTTTTATTTATTGACCCAATGGCCATTCTCTTCAATTTTTGGTCGTCCATTAACGCACTTGCCACAATTTGAATCATGGCATCAAAACCACAAGTGTTTACTGAATAATAAACTTTATCAGCGATAGATACTTTGCCACTCTTCGTATTACTATTAATGAGCAATGATGACTTGAGAAAATCCTTGGTCAATTGATCACGATGCTTAATGTCGGGTCTTGGCAAGAAATATTTTCCTTCACTCTTTTTTGGCGACTTTCTCTCATCATCATGACGAATGTAAACGTCTGATGTACAAGTGTCTAGAGAAGGTGATTTTTTCTTCGACTTTTTGATGACAGGACCCTTTGTTTTCTCAGCAGAATCCGTCATCCCACAATTAACATGTGCCCTTTTTTTGACTGGAGATTGATGACGCCTAGGTTTTGATAGAACAATGTCTCCAGGGTCATCATTTAATGACTCTCATAAACCTGGATCCTCTCTAACAGGAGGCGAGGGATCATCCTCGTATCTGTTAATTCGATTGTTGTCTTCCATTTGATCATGTGAGTGTTGAGGATTTTTGGAAATGTTGACATTTTTGTTGGAATCTCCAGAATCATCGGAGTCATGATCCGATGAATTCGATTGGCATCGTTCATCATTCCCAGCATTTGGATGGGCCGAATATTCTCGCTGACTCTCCCCACGTGATTCAGAATTCTTCCCATTGGTATCTTTCATACCTGATGTAAAAAGTGAAGCACCTCCAGCATTATGCGTATACATGCGTTTTAGGAAGAGATCGGCACGAGCACATCCAGGATGATTCTTATTTACTCGATGCTTCAAGTCATTAAAAAAACTCTCAGTGAAAGCAGTTGAAGAGTGACCAACTGTATCGGGTATTGCAGCTGCCGACCATAGCGGAAACTCGTATACCAATTCGATCAAACAATCGATAAATTCCTTTGCGTAATAGACGTTTAATATACCGGTTTCTGTTTCACGTTCATCCTCAGGATATTGCGCCGTTCCCCGAATGTTCCTGATCCAATTCTGGATTGGACTTGAATCGATTACATCGCAAAATTCATAATCTTCAGGTTTAATTGAACTTTCAACGGCACATGTCTCCAACGCATCACCCTCAAAAGGAAATTCCCGTTTAGCAATATAGTCCTGCAGTTTCTTACGGCAATCAGCCACAGTATTCCCTTCAATAGCTTTCACAACGGTGTCATCAGATTTATGTAATCCTATGGTGAGAGTTAAGAGAAGAAATTCTCGAAATTGGTGGAGATTCTGAGCGTCAATCAAGAGACCCAAACAATAGAGGTACATCTGTCTAACAGTACTGAATGGAATGTTCTTAAAAAAATCCCATTTAGCTACTCAAATCATAAGATGGGCGACGTCATTTCGCATATACGTATAGATGGGTGGGTAATAGCCACCGTTATGAACGTTCATAGCTCTCAAGAATAAACTTTCTACGTACACTTGTACTGTCATTTTATTTAAAGATTGCGATATACCATTCATTAACGCTCTGGATCTGTCGCAGGATACTTGTGGGGGAGTGGAAGCTCCCATTCCTTGCCAACGTGTCAGCCGCCAAATAAAAACCTCAGTCTCTTGGGATTCAGTCAAGCATTCGTGAACCGCAATGATTCGCCCATTACAATTTATTGTGGCCGAGTAAAGAAAAATGTGACTCGTTTTAGTTCCATCAAGACGTCGGAATTTTTTAACTAAACTGCCCGTCCCATCGATTCCAACGACTGCATTGGCTTTCATCAATCGGAGATAGTTTTTATAACCAAGCATTTGACCATAAGTACTATAGGAAGCATAAAACCTATCACGCTTTATCTCGTGGATGAAACTATTGTAGGGCTCAGAGTATTTCATTTTCTCGATAGTTTGGACAACGTCTTTCCCATCGCCAGTTTTCACGTTTAATTTGCGATGGGTTGCTTCATTCTTTGATGCACGAAGAACCTCCATTGAGGGAATATGGGGGCCAACTCGTCCACCAAACTTTGTGTCTTTCAGGACTTCTTCTTTTTGATAATTTCCTGCGCCCATATAATAGACTTCTTCACCTACTTGTTGTCGCCAAAATCCTCGAAGGTCTCGTTTTACTTGATCGTGATTTTCCCAGAATGTATCCTTGGCTCTGACTGTCATCAAAATAGTATCTGAGTCCCCGGGGGGTTTCTCCAAGTAACAAAAGAGACGATTTCCACATTTTCTGCTTTTGCAATGGCCGGTAATACGGCAATAATGAAGACTGTCCGGAGAGTTGTAAATTTTTGAATTATCAAAATGGAAAGCACACGGTAACTCAGTCTGATGGAAGATAATCATCGAGAGAAGACCTGCCCACTTTTCTCTTTCTAAAATGGAATAGGTTTTCCCATCCCCATAGGCAATGGGTGCTCTCACCATTTCCTGCCATTCATCATAGGAAATTTTTAATTGAAAGAGATCAAGTTCTTTCGCTCCAGTCTCGAACTCATATGAATCATCAATCTCCTTGGCGATCAAATTTTCATCTAAGGTCGAATTCAAACCATCATCTACATGGTCCGCTGAGTTTTCCTCGATAACAATCCGATGTGCTTTCCGAGCCTCTGTCAGAATAGTTCTTCTATCTTGGGTTACGCTGACGTAAACGTTATGTGGCGACCATTTTTCACCTACATCTTTGCTCATATTTTTCCAAACATCCGAACTGTAAGCGGGAAATGTTGAAGTCCGAAAATACTCGATGTATTTCCCCACGAGGGCCACAGCATCGTCACGTTCCACGGCAGCCCTGCGTCCCATCTTGCTGTGTATATAGCATACCTAGGGAAGGATCCGCGTTAGTTAATATTTACAAACTTTGATAACAAATAAATTGAGATGAAATGTCAAGAGAACTTTTCTCTAGCTAAAGAAATTAACAAAAAAAACAGTTCGTTCAAATTGTCCCCCAAAATCACTCATGATAGTCATTATTCGATATTTATTACGATGTCAAAATGGTCTCATTTTTTCTTCACTATTGAGCTACGTATGCTGGAAATTTCACCTTGAACTTCCACTAGGAAAGATGAATCTTGTGGATGAAATTAATTCTCCTAGATTCTCTCTGCTAACGAGTTGTGATTATTGTTGTACCGTGAAAGAACCGTTGGAATGGATTGTTTAATTTGGCTACGATAAATTGGCGATACTGTCTCTGCTCCAAAATTGTCTTTTCCTTGAAATATATAAGGTTGTTTATATTTCAATAATTCCATAAAATTAACGCACTGCCCTGAGAAATTGATTAAAATTTCTATTGTGATTACATTAATGTAAGCAATCGTAATCGATCAATTGACAATTAAATAATAATCGTCCTAGGGAGAGAGTGAGTTTACCGATATATGGAAAATGGTTATCGGTTGAGCTCTATAACTCAATATATTGTCTTTATTTGTTTTTGATTAGCTGAAATTTAATAGCTTTTTTCTTGCGCAAGTTACTTAGTTAGTTAGCGGTGTATGTTCATTAGCCACCAAAAATTCAAAAGTCGTAATTCTTGATTTCTTGGTTCTTCGGTAAAACAGGTGACGTGAATTCAATGTGTTTCCTCGGCAATTTAGATAGAAAAGAAGTTAATGGTATATATTTAAAAATTTAAGGAGTATGAGACTCGGAGAAGTTCGGAAAGAGCGTTCTCGGAGCTGGTGGAGAGTATTTTGAATGCTGGTGGAAAAGTAAAAGGCCTTTGTATTAGATTATATGTGTATTTTATGGAGATCTCCATTCAAAATACTCTTCATCAGCTCTGAGAACATTCTTTCACCACTTCTCCGAGCCTCACACTCTCAAAATCTCGAAATATAAACAATAAACTTCTTTCTTCTTTGTTTCTTATTTCTTCGTATCAAAGTTGACCAAGAAACACACATTGAATTCATATCACCTGTTTCACCGATGAAACAAAAACCCAGAATTAAGACTTTAATTTTAGGTGGCTAATAAACATAAAGCGCTAACTAACTCAGGAACTGGTGCATGATAAAGGCTATAATATTTTTTTTTGAGCTATCAGCTCTACTATTTATTGAATCTGAATATTCACATAAAATAGTATTCAAAATAACATTCATTAGGGACATGAGAAAATGAAATGAGGCAACTGAATTTGAAATTGAGGTTTTGATAAATATCTTTGAATCCAGGGGAGACAAGGAACTTTTTATGAGGATCTTTTGCCGCAGAGCAAAAGGGGAGCTGCAAAAAAAATCTCCAGAAAAATTCTTCGATTTTTCTTCAATTTCTCAATATCAACAACCTACTTATTCAAAACATAACGCAATTCCAATGGGTGGCCTTATTGAATACACTGGACAATTTGAGAATAGAATATTAATAAACCATGAGTATGCAGATGTTGCCAAAACGTTTCCTGGTGTTTATGTTCTCATCACCAACTGTCATCGTGTCTGTCTCATCCTGAGTCAATTCTTCCGCCATATCTTCTGCATTTCTGTAACAAAGACGAATTAATGAAACAGTATTCATCATCAATTGAGAAAAAAAAATAAAATGGACAAATTTGATAGTACAGTTATGAACGTCTCAAAATCAAGAGAAGTGATTGAGTTAATTTTGTCAATTTAGGCTAAATGGGATGAAAAAAACAACGCCAAAAACTTTTTTGGTTGTGTGGAAAATGTATAATAGGAAAAGTTTTACCAACAATTTTTTCAAAGTCCAAGGATCATCCGAATAATCTGATTATCAATAAAAGAAAACTATTATAGGTATCCCACACCTAATTAAATAAACATCTTATCAACGACTGTTTGCAAGTTTGTTTGCGACAAATTATGAATAGATTATTTTTATTAGAAATTCCTTCCTTCGTATTGAAGATCACTTTGCATTTTATTTCAAAACACCTGATTCCCAAGATAATTATAGAACTGAAACCAAACAACAATAAAGTCATTAAAACTCACATGAATAAAGAACTCCGAAGTACAAAATTCTCCGAGAAGCTCTTCGCCTACTTTATTGAATTAAATCTCCTGAACTGACAGACAAGAGTTCTTGCTGATGGATTGTGAAGGCTCCAAGGAGTAGTCAATCAAGGCTACTAATTAAAAACCTACCTCCTTCTCCAGAACATCATAATTTTCACGAGACTGCCCGATCAACATGTGTCCTGATAGACGGACATCTGCCTAAACATCTGGTGTTTGTAAATAGGTCCATATAATGACTAAAAAGTCTCCGACTCCTCTTTGCTCTCGAATTTGTTCACTGTTCTCTTCATCGTAATTGATTGGCTCATCGATAAATGTATCATCAAGTAACAAAATTAGTTCTACAAATAATAAAATACTGAAATTAACATCTAACGGATAATGATTGCACACCTAATCTACCTGCCTCACCACCTGGTGATTCGTGACAACAATTGGAAGATAATTGAAAGAGGCTGTTGGCAGTCTGATTGGAAATTGACGACGGCTGCACATGACCAATGGGTCAATTTGTTGACAGTAAAAAAGTCGCCTCCAGGTGCAGAGTATTATTTCCACTCAGTCTACAATGCACGTCTAACCTCCGTCGCGCGTTTTGTCTGCTGTCCCATCTCTTGATAGTCCTCTTCATTTTTATTTATCCCCTCTTCGATTTATATATAAAAAAGATTTGAGAACTAACGGGGAGTGCAATCAACATGAGGGCACAATTTTGAATATTTTTCTGCATTTATCCAAGAAACATCCTCAACTCTGATTTTCATCCGTATGCAAACAAAATTATTTATGGTGTGTACTATTAAGTAATCTAGAAAATACGAGATATTGTAGGGGAGGGATTACTCCAGTATAATAATAACAATACTCACGCTTAAAACACACTCACGATGGATAGGAAATTTCCCCTTCGCAGATGCAGATGCTGTTAAATTCAATAAACACCTTAAAATCACTTGAAAATACTTGCATGTGCTAAATAAATATATATTCGTCACTTTCACTCCGGAACACAGTTGTGAGTGAATTTGACTCCAATTTTAAATTGCACCAAAATGATGCGTGCTCCGAAATGATGCCCGACAGCTGAGATGCAAGGGCGGCCATGTTGGATAGCAGCATTCGAATTGCGCTGTGGTGTGTGAATAAAAACCAATTTATTTATACCCAAATCCCTTTTGATCGACTAATCACTTAGAACTATCAATAATCTTCAATTGATTTTCTCTCTTAAATTACATTTTTTAGATTTTTAGTAAAAAGTGTAGGGGTGAATTTTTTTTTTAATGCGATTTTTAAAAAATTTCTAAAAAATAGAAATATTAACCATCAAAGTTTTGTTTTCGACTATCAAAATTCTTCAGCATTACTACAATAGGATGAAAAAAAAAATGCTAAAATCTTTATAAAAGGGGCTAATTGAACGGATCTCACTACCACCCATGACCCACGGGCCGCGCGACACTAGCTCCGCCTAGTGCCGAAATTTGAAACTCCCGCCATTTTCCCCCACCCCTCCAAGAACGCCCACACACACTGCGACACTAGCGCCGCCTGGTGGCGAAAGATGACACTTTTACGAGATGATCCCCATACTACTCACACCAATTGTGGAAAATGGCAAGTGGTTACAAAGGTTTAGCATGTGCTGAAAACCACATATCAAAGGGACAGTTCGGGTGGTGTACCAAATATGCGATCTGAGATTATGGCAATTCCACCGAGCGATATGGTTAATATCATCGGAACCGGCATATTTGAAGTCTCAACTGGGGTCAGATAGCCCGCCATGAATGCAACTCCCAACACACCTCGCGGGGCTAGGAGGGGAGGGGGGTGAGTTTCGGAGGGAGAATCAGAGATGTTCTGCCATGCACCTACTGTCCCAAAAGATGAGGTGATCATAGGTACCATAACTGATAGCTAATCAAACAGTAACAAGTTCACGGGAAAAACCCGTAGAATCGATTCAGGCAGAATATAAAATCCGTCGAATGAACGAAATATATAAAACCACATTTGTTAAGCCGGTCGTAGGTTCCGAGCCGAGAGTCTTCTTAATTTCCATATATCTACAAGTCAGTCCCTCCAGTATAATTACGCTAAGCAACAGGGACACATGTGCAATCAATCGGCTTTCTCATCTCGATCCACCTGCTGGGACGACGAATTTCCAAAATCGGACAACCTTTAGCTTAGTTAGGAACGAAAATGTAAACGAGTCTCCACCTTATTACTGAGCAGCATACATCTAGATCTTCTAGAAAGTTACGTCCAGCCGATTGAGACCTCGAAACATCGATTGAACTTACTTATCGAAAAAGCCACTGGCAAGATTCTAACAACGACCATCAATGGTACCGCTTCGCCAGGAACCACGCTGCTGAATGATTCTCGTGCATCATTTAAACACCACTGTAAAGACAACATTTTCATTTCCTTTTTTCTTTCTTTTTTTCTTCATACAACGTTTTTTTTCCTTTTTTCAAAGTCTTGATAAAGTGTGTAACCCTGTAAATTTTGTTCCGAAAAAATCACTATCAACTGGGAAAAATAGTGTTTCATGGTAACCAAAATTAAAATAGGAACATTTCATGGTCTGCTTTAGCACCTTATTCCACACATCACGATCCCAAATGACATTTGTTCAGCAGTCTATAAGATCGAACGAAAAATTTTTTTATTTCAACTTATTTAAATTGATTTGTGTTTAAACCGCCGCCAAATCTTGTAAAGTTTGGGTCAAATTATTTTGGGATTTATTTAAAATTTAACCGACAGAACTATTCCAAAATTGATAGAAATTAATTTTGAGTCTGTTTTCGACTTATATTAGACATTTCTGAGAAATTTAGAGAGGCTTACTTTATGCTGCGAATTCCGAGTGTTATTTTGATTTCGAGGAAAGCATGTAAATTGAAGGGAAATTCTGAGAAATTTCCCCCCTTGTTTTCAAAAAGCTCAAGGTACGCGGTCGGCGTACCGTTAAGCTCGTTTTTCGAGGAGAGAACCTAGTTCTCATTTTGTGTTTAGTTTTCAGCATTCTTGGTGTCATGGTTGTCGTCTTATCTGGAGGAGGAGGCGGTGGAACGACTGAACAGGTTTGGCAGAGCCAAATCATTTGAATTTGGAGAAATTATCAAGTTTTGTATAGCCTTTCAGTGGCCACGTAATGGCGTCCAATAATGCGTCCTTTTCAGTTGAGGGAATCAGACCAGTCCCTCCGAAGTTTAGAGTCGAGTGTAGTTAGATCTAAGTTCAATATTATTATTTTTCTTATGTACCTTATTGATTATTGGACAGATCGATCGGAATGAGTTATTTTCGTCGCATGAATTGTATTTTGTAGCGACGGGAATACGATACCCGAAACGTGTATCTTGTACTATTTTTTGTTCGACTTTCTCACCGTTTAAATCATATTGCTTTTCTATTATCAGTTATAGATTTGTGCCTTTTATTTCGAGATAAAGGAGAATCTCAGAGAGGGGGTATCGTCCCCCCTCCCCTTGTAACAAAAAGGTTCTACCCATAAATAAGCAGCCAGCCACTTTGAGTTTTTGAATTGATTGATTTTTGCATTGAGCTGAGAGAAGTCATTGCCTATTGAAAAATATTGACACTGACTGGCGCCCCGGCAATTTTGGGATTATAGAATATTTTTAGGAAATAATAAATTAAAATTTTGGAGTTCTGGTCTTAGAGGTTGGGCGTACGTCCCATTCAAATCAACAATTGACTATTAAATCACGAATATAGTTTTATCAATTAGAAACTTTGAAAAACTTATTTTCTCACCTAGAAGAAAAATCTAGATATTTTCAGATGATCTAGTTATTAATTACATTGTGATCAGTTGATTATTCTCGTAACGCGAAAAACATTGTCTATAAACATTCCTCTCAATCGATATCGGAATATAAAATAATCTTCTCCATGCCTTTCGGTTGTCAAAATTATTAATATGATTATTCCATAATGTTGTACAACTTAAGGTATAACAACTACACGTTGCCTCCAGAAGTGGAAATTTTCTACGAATTCTAATATGTATAGATCTTATATTTTTCCACGACAATGAGAATATGAAAAGTTTTGCATTAAGTAAATTGGCACAGGGACACTGGAGGTATTGCCGGGAAGCGATTTATTCCGAACAATCGATCGATCGATTCCCCACTCTTACT
This sequence comes from Fopius arisanus, assembly GCF_000806365.1. NCBI lineage: Eukaryota > Metazoa > Arthropoda > Insecta > Hymenoptera > Braconidae > Fopius > Fopius arisanus. The sequence continues at coordinate 69,925 of NW_011888008.1, forward strand.
AAGAGCAACTGCTATTAGGTCAAAAATTTTTTGAAAAATTTCCAATGGTCATTGCTGCCAGAACAAGTAATTTGAAAAAAATTCAAAAATCATTTGAAATGATCAACCATTAATGCTACCCATGATGAAGGCAAAATTAGACGATTCCAATGTTTTGCGTCACATTGCGAATGTGATGGCCCATATATTAGGTCTGCAGGTCGGTCCAAGCATTGACCGAACTTGAAATCTTTCATTTTTCGAAATCAAAGTTGGCCGCGTTCCAGGTTCGTTAGTAGGCAGACACAAAATACCAGACTTTTCGCAACCTTCCCGTATCTGATTCAAGAATCAGTTATAATCACCCTAATCGGAATTTACTGCAGATCTAATTATATCGCGATGAATATCTATCACAATTACGCCGACGTTTGCAGCGATCGTTCCCGGATCATAATTAACACCCTGATTTTCGCCCCAACTCTTCAGGAAGACGTCAGGTGAGCTGGAAGATTACTCCACACCATCTCTCAAAAAGGAGTTCTGTGTATAGGCACGGAATTAGGTGTCGAACTTACTTGAAAATTAGTAGGAACGAGTGGGGTTGGAAGGCTTTTGTTTAATGGACAGGCTGAAGGCCTACAAAATTTCCCATTATTACCAACCCATAGATGGTCTGTTGGACAAATTATAAAATTGAACCAACCGATGAATATATGTGTGTGTGTTGTGTGTAATTATGAGGTTCAAAAGTATATGAGTTTTTTCTTATTGTTTTCGACATTATTCTCTTTTTTTCTGGGATTAACGGTTAGTCAAATTCATCATCCATCTGATTTATTCATGCTTTTATTTCACTTCCCCATGCCAAGGCTGAAAGATAAGTGCAGGTATTTACAAGTAGCACGTTAAAGGATACGTATCCGCGACGGGGTCAAATTCTCTTTCAGATTTTATCGTAAATAAATGCTAATTCGTCCAAGCCAGAAAATTATGAATCGTCCAACACAGAAAATTATGAACGAAAGACGTCCACCAACATAACAACATTCAACTTTTTACCCCTATACTTTTTCCGTATATGTGACTTGACGCAGTTTCTACTTGAAATTATATAAGTTTTACTAGTCTTTCAAAAAAGTCATTGTACCGTAACTTTACTGGCGCAAATAATTGAATTTACTGCTCGTCTGTAAGTTTTCCCCGGATTTTAGATATAAACTACTGAAACGAATTTTCAGGCCACAGTTATGTGATCCGTACCTTTCCCTGTATTGTTTGTTCCGTGCATAATCTACTATAATGTACGCCAGATCAGATTCAACAAAAATAGTAACGAAAAATCACTCCATTTAATACAATAATCAATCGTTTTTCATGAATCAATCAATCAATTCCGAATTTGTTAGATGAATAGGTCGTGGACAATCTGTTTTTGCTAACGTCCCATTAGTATTAGGAATGATGGTCAAAAGGAAGCTTCAGTTATCATGCACAGCGTTCAAGCATTCCGAACATATATTTATGGAAAAAAATTCATTTTAGTAACAGATCACAAGAACTCGGGGGATATGGAACAAGGAACAGAAACTTGTAGAGAC
>NW_011888008.1:73794-77462 GCF_000806365.1 Fopius arisanus
GACGCCGGGAATCTACTAAAACTGGTGAGAAAAGCTGGCCTAGAATTATAGGGATCAGAAGGACAACGGAGCCACAATAGCCCAGTAGGGGTTCGGTGACAAGAGGGCAGCAAATGCCTATCCGTATTTCTAACCATAACCATAACCATAACAGATCACAAACCCTTGGGTTGGCCCAAAACAGCCAATGAAGTCAATAATCGAGTAATGAAATGGCGACTTGCCCTAGGAGAATATGATTTCGATGTAAATTATAAACGAGGCAAAATTGATTCAAACGCAGATGCATTGTCAGGGAACCCTGTCAAGCAAATCGAATCGGTACACATTGTAACGCGATCCGGTAATGATACCCCCAAACAAGAGAGGAAATTGAGAGCAATTCATGAAGAAAATTCATGAAGAATTGAGAAATTTATGGGAACAAAGGCCAAAGGAAGATCATTTTGGTCTAGGCTACCAACCGGGGATAAGCACACCGCGTGAATCAAAAATGGTAATGTTTACTAAAGGCAATAAGAATGATGATGATAATAAATCAACAAATCAAATGAAAACCATGAGTTAAATAGAGCAAATGATAACCGTCATAGTCGCGGAAAATCAGCTGAGTTAAATAACTCAAACGAGCTAAATGAGAAAAATAAGTTGAATAAGAAAAATGAGTTTAAAGAAAATAATGAGTTAAATGAGAAGAATGAGTTAAATACGTTAAATGAGTGAAATAACGGGAATGAAGTCGATCAGAGTTACGAAAAATCAGAAAGGTCAAATAAAATAGACAATGAAAAAACAATGGGTCAAAATCATACCAATTTAATTCAATCACATAAGTTAATTAAATTAAATAATGAAGGTAAAAATTGTAAAAATCACGAGGAATCAACGGAATTAATCAAGTCAGTTGACGATCGTCAGAAGTCGTTTATATCAGATGATGAAATAATAGGTAATAATAAAATCCCATCTAAACGCGGACCCGGAAGACCCAGGAAATATCCCAAGGGATATTTCACATCCAAAATCGTCAAGGAAAAGTCAAAACGAGGATGTGGAAGACCTAGGAAATATCCTATCGGGCATCCTAAGTCCACAGTTAATAAAAGACAAGGAAAAAGAGACATTATATTAACAAAATCCTTGGGAAGAGGACCTGATAATATAAATGAAATAGTTGAAACTGCATCAGACCCATCGGAAAAGGGACAACTTGATGTAGAAAAAGAAGAAAATATTATTCCATCACATTGGATATTGCAATCAAGACGAAATCGTTCGATTACATAACCCACAATCAATGAAATCGACGACATCGAAACTGATAGTGATAAAATAGAATTGATCCCCAATTATTGGCTTGCGAAACACCATCCAATCGTTCAAAAGTTACTGAAGTTATCACTTCTTCTGAATTATTAAAGGAAACGCTGAAAACATATTCTAATATAAAAACAAATCAGAGATCTCTTTTATTTGAGAAAGGATCATTTAACTTATTTTATAACTACCAATAATAAACCATGTGATGACGGTAGTAAGAAATTAAAAGATAGGAAAATTACCGGAACACAACAATCTATTGGAAGGTACATGATTTGTACAAAAACAAAAATTCAACCGTCATTACCATTTCGTGTTGCCTTTAGCAATACATACAGAAGAATCACTTGTACGCGCGTCTCACGCAATCGAAACTTTATTAAAAAACTTAAAGGACATGGCCGAAAATCTACAACTTCAAACAATTAGCATCGGGCAAACTCGAGAAATAATGAACATCACATGGGACTCTGTTTTCCTAATAATAAAACGGACCTTTGACAATTCCCAATGAAAATTCTCATTTGTATGAAACTGGTTAGATTCATTTCTGACGAAAGACGAGATCTCATTTTTGAAGAAATGCATAACGCTCCTCTAGGTGGACAGAAAGGGGTATCCGATACCTATCAGCGAATTAAACAAAACTTTATTTGGGAAGATTCGAAAACAGACGTACAGCGTCGTATCCAACAATGCTTAGATTGTCAGTTAAAAAAGTTTCAGAGAGTGAAAACTAAACAATCCATGATTATTACTGATAGAGCAGGTACAGTGTTCGATAAGATCGCAATGGATTTAGTCGCCGCAAAACAATTAACCAAAAGCGGAAATGTCTGGATCTTGACGATACAGAATCTTTTGTCGAAATTTCTAATTGCGGTGCCTCTTTCAGACGCGTTAGTAACGACAGTCGCGGATGCATTTGTAAAAAAATTAATTTGTTCTTTTGGCGCTCCAAAAGCCATATTAACCGACCAAGGAACCAATTTCACAAGTGGCATGTTGCAATGTATCGCTAAGCGATTTAAAATTAGAAAGTATACTACATCCGCTTATCATCCCCAATCCAATGATTCCCTTGGACGATCTCACCACACTTTGAGTGAATTTTTAAAACAATACACCAAATCCGATGATGATTGGGATGAGTGGTTACAATTGGCTACCTTCTCATATAACACCAGTGTACACGAAGGAACCAAACACACACCTTATGAAATAGTGTTTGGAAAACTCGTTACATTGCCTTCAAGTGAACCTCTCCATGAACGTGACCAACTTCCTACCAATCACAATTACCTAGTTGATTTAGTTGCACGACTTCACGGCATCCGAAAATTAGCATATAATAACCTAGTTGCAGCAAAACTAAAATCCAAAAACCATTATGACAAGCACATTAACCCACAGAAATTCAAAATCGGGGATTTTGTATTTCTATTAAATGGAGGAAAAATAACCAAAACTAAGGATCCATATACCGGACCTCACAAAATATTGGAATTATATCCTAAAGAAGAGGTGAAAAATCAATTAAATAACACAAAAACACGAATTGTTCACACTAACCGCTTGAGATTCTCATTCATCAATCCTAGTAGTGAATCATCAACAAAAGCAGGTACTCATCGTAATTAAACACTTATGGAAAAGGAAGATCAATCCTGCTAACCAAACTATTAAATCTTTGGACAATTTCAGAAATGAAGTTCATAATTATGATCATCCTTTGGGGTATCGGAAGATCCCATGCAATGATCGGATCCGATTGTGGCACATCAACCACGAGCATCATGACAATATCCCTTCTTAACGTCGGAAGTTGTGAATTCCCAGAGGAAAACATACAAGTGACACTAAATTTTATTCAATTAATTCAATTAACCGATTATCATGAAACGAAGGTTATTCAGTGTAAAATTAAAATCAATCGCCTCATAACACATTGTGGTATGAATTCATATGCCTCAATAGTGGAAGGAGGAAAAATGTATTATATCCGTGAAATTTCTAGAAAAACATGTTTAGATTTGCATCAGAAACGAGAATATATAATCGGTGACACCTTGTTAACAGGATTAATTATAAATGGAACCACTATTAGCCCAATAGTTTTTGCTGGATCAGTTGAAATAAATGGAAAATGTCATTCCGCCAAATATTCGGACCCATTCGGTACTTGTGTTATGTCCGGAGAATTTTCGCGTCGAAGGACATTGAAATTGGTTCATAAGCTGGAATTTGTTCTTTAGAAATTTTTTGGACGACGCTGGATTTTCTTTTTGTTCTTACCTGCGGAGGCTAATATTATCAGTAATTTTCAAGTGAATTTTGTTGAATGAAAT